>NC_056751.1:418982364-419234864 GCF_019279795.1 Protopterus annectens
CTGATCTTACCAATGAGGGATATACTTCTGGTGTGGAGCATAGAGTCCCCATGTTGGTAATGATCAGGTCTAGTATGTTGTCCCCTCTTGTGGGAGTGGTGACTAGTTGTTCCATAGCATTTGAGTTTATAATTTCCAGGAACCTTTGGGCTAAGGTGCTGGGGCTTGAGTAGTGCTCCCAGTCAATGTTTGGGTAGTTGAAGTCGCCCAATATAATGGTGTTCGGAGAGATCTTCATGTTCTCCAATGTTTTCAGGAAAGCTGAGTGGGATTCTTGACTTTGAGAGGGTGGTCTGTAGGATGCTATAAACTGAAAAGCAGTCAGTTTTGCCCACTGTTAGTTGCACATGGATGGTCTCCGATACTTCGTGCAATGCCACTAACCTGGAGGTGTGGATATCCTTGATAAATATGGAAACTCCCCCTCCTTTTGTGGTTCGGTCCGGGTTTTGGGGCCGAAAAGCATGATATGAGGTATAGCCTGGTAGTGCTGGGGTGCTCTCTGGAGCCTTGAACCAGGTTTCTGTCACTGCACAGATATCGATGTTCTCCATACTGAGGAGAGCTTCGAGTGCGTGCATCTTGAGGTTAAGACTTCTGGCGTTTAGCAGCATTACCCTTAGTTTCTTGTTTCTTGTGCTGTCTATGGGGGTGGGTTTGACTTTTGAGCCTTGCCTAAAAGGCACTATGGGGTAGCAAGAGCCTTTGCCAATATCCGAAAACCCAGTGGTGACAGGTGCAAGCCGTCCCTAGCGAAGCAACGTGGCTTGTCGAGCATGTCATCCCAGGCTGACAGACACTGGATCCCCTTTGAATGACACCAAAATTTTAGCCAATTGTTAAAATCGATCATTTTGTCTTTGTACTGTGACATCATTCTAGGTGAGGGTAAGATGCTGCTCAAGGTCAGAGTCATACCAGCCTGGGCTACATGATCAGAGAGCTCCTCTATGTCTCTTTTCATGTAGTCCAGGGAGGTACTTCTCAGGTCATTCACACCAGCATGTACAATGACTGAGTCATATTTGTATTTGCTTTGGAGTGACCTGAGTGCTTGCGTTATGTGGCGGATCCTAGCACCCGACAGGCAGCTCACCGTGACCTTCTCTTTATTCAGCCTGGTGAGCGGGACGTCAGTGTGTCTGACAATAGAGTCACCTATTACAAGAGTATCAGGTGTGTTATTCAGCCTTAAGGGCTGTGGCTGCTTGGCACACTGACTTTGTGGGTTATGTGTTGTGCGTGTTTTGTTTTGAGGTAGCGTTTGCTTGGATGTCTGCTTTGGAGGTCTCTGTTGCTTAAGTAGATTTTTATTTAGAGCCTCCGAGTATGTTTTGTGTATTTATGTATTTGGTTCACTGATGTGGTGGGACTATGTGATACTGGAATTGTGTTGTGTGAGGTTACCTTCTCCTCCTGACTGGTTACACCAGTTTTGAGATGAGAGAGCTCAGCCTCCAGTTTGGCTAAATAGTTGCATCTCTCACATATATTTGAACCTGTTTGGAGGAGGAGAGGGTTGTCCGTGTACATGAGACAGTTGTAACATTGCCTCAAAATTCCCAGATTCACCAGCTGGACTGGAGAGGAAACCACTGACTGACCTTTGGACATGCTAGAGTAATATAGGGAAACTGAATTTAAGATGGACCAATAGATGACAGGGTAATCGTAGAGAGTATAAGAGTAAGTAGTGCTTATGGTTTAATAGTGCTAACTTGTAGGATTACTTAATTGGACCAGTGAAGGGCCTTAGAATGAGAATATGGTGTTTTGAGAGATAGAGCAGTTCTAAGGGAAAAAGTGAAGAGCAGACTTTGTGGAGCCAGGAATAGTTTAAACCCAATTAGGCGGTGCTGCCCGCTGTTGCGCTATGCTCAAAACACGCAAAACTGCGCAAAAGAGGGTTTTAAGAGAGGAAGATGAAGGAGTTTTGGAATTGACCCAAAATGGCCAATAAAACTACAGTTTCAAGTCAGTAACCACTCCCACAGGGGCAGGCAGGCTGCTCAATTTTTTCACTGCCACTGATCAACAGAGAGACTTCCCTTTAGCCCAAGCAAAAAATGGCCTCACAGAAACTTACAAACAGTTCAAGAACAGCAAGCCTGTAACTGAACTTTTTTAAATCTCAGAAAAGTGGGAAAAAAGCAAGATTTTTTGTTTTTTTGTTTTTTTCAGAGATAGCAGAAGTTCACAAGTATCAACAAGTTATAACAGTGCAGTAAATGACCCCACACAAGAGTGCTAGGCTAAAGAAAGATAAAATGCAAGTTTTGAGAAAAAAACGATTTTAAAAATAAGTGCAAACAGGAAATTCAGTAAACAGCTCTAGGTTGTGCTCTAAATAGTTACTAATGAAGAAATCAAGTTTAACAAGCCAGAAAATGCTCAAAATAGGTGGCTATGCAGAAAAACTTAGCAAATAAACAGAGGAAAAATACTTAAAATCTCAAAAGTGGCTCCTTTCTTCTCTCAGCATTTTCTCCTCTTGGTGGGTGCTTCACCAACAGCCAACAAGCCTGAAAAGATGCCAAAACCACGAGGCAACCAGGTTTTAAGAGAGGAAGATGAAGGAGTTTTGGAATTGACCCAAAATGGCCAATAAAACTACAGTTTCAAGTCAGTAACCACTCCCACAGGGCAGGCAGGCTGCTCAATGTTTTTCACTGCCACTGATCAACAGAGAGACTTCCCTTTAGCCCAAGCAAAAAATGGCCTCACAGAAACTTACAAACAGTTCAAGAACAGCAAGCCTGTAACTGAACTTTTTTAAATCTCAGAAAAGTGGGAAAAAGCAAGATTTTTTTTGTTTTTTCAGAGATAGCAGAGGTTCACAAGTATCAACAAGTTATGACAGTGCAGTAAATGACCTCACACAAGAGTGTTAGGCCAAAGACAGATAAAATGCAAGTTTTGAGAAAAAAACGATTTTAAAAATAAGTGCAAACAGGAAATTCAGTAAACAGCTCTAGGTTGTGCTCTAAATACAGTTACTAATGCAGAAATCAAGTTTAACAAGCCAGAAAATGCTCAAAATAGGCTATATATATATATATATATATATATATATATATATATATATATATATATGAATAAAATCTTCACTACAATAACAAAGTAATTCAAAACTACAAAAAAATAAGTGACTGCTCATAGTAAGAGTAGAAACCATTCATAAGACAGTGCCTTTAAAAAATGGAATCCACGAATAACTTAATGTTTGGCTCAAACAAATAACTGGTGTCAAAATCATGGACTGAAACTCAATGCCAAAAAATGCCTTATCTTATCCTTTGAGATGTCATCTACCCTGGGTAATGAGCTCATTATAATATATCTCTGAGAGTTGAGTCAATTACTCATGATTTGGGAACTTATGTGGACAGTGACCTAACTTTTGACCAACATGTGTCCACTGTCATAGGAAAGTCATGCTATACTGTACAACTTGTAAACAAAAGGATTGTGAATCAGCCTTCATTAGGCCAATAATTGAGCATAATGTCCCCTTTGGCATGTATCTGAATGCCCACAGGGATACCTTACTAAAACGATACAAGGGCTAAGCAATATGTTTTACACTGACCACCTCCTGAGTAATACATTACACTTGATATCCTACAGACTACTGAGAAGTGACCTGTGTCTAGCATACAAGGCATCCTCTGACCTAATACTGATGGACCTACTGCATATTAAGTTAAAATGCATCAAAAATATGCAATTCAGGGATCTAAACCTCTTCTGCAACATCAACAGAATAGGTTGGAGGGACATGTATATCTCACTGAGGATACCACTGCTCTAGAACATATTCTCCCTCCACATAAAACAAAGCCTCTCCCTGTCCATATTAAAGTCCCACTTGGGTCTATGGATGTGTAATAGAAAATGTACCCCAGGACTGCTCCCTGTACTGCTAAATGCTTTAGCCCACTCATGAGTCCCTCAAATTATCTATGGTATAATCCCAGTTATTCTCACTTGGGTAATATATATAATTATAATGGGGCATGTTAATTCAAGCATCAAAAAGGAAATTGGCTAGGCTTAAAATGGCACACAAGGGCAACTAACCTAGTATATACCTGTGAAAATCCTTTGCATAGTATGTAGATCTTATTGGAAACATTAGCTTTGTCAGTCATCATGAAACTCGTTCAGTTCACTCCTCTGACTCACACTTATCATGCAGTGGGTATGTGTATACATTTATGTATGTATCAAGTAAGCAAAGAAGGGACAGGAAAAAATATTCCAGAATTCTCCCTGAACCAGAGCTCAGATGATTTGTTAAGTTGTATAGAAAGTTTTAAAGGCAAAGACCTTGGAGCACAGTATTAAAGAGGGATATACTGCTAATCTGAAGAGCCTAGACTCTCTAGATCACAATTCAGGGCGCTGTGCCACTAAGCTACTAAAATGGCCAAGTAGTGACCAGGGTTTTGGAGTATCCTCTCTACTTTATATATACAAGAGACATGCAAACAAAAACAGAAGATGAACTACACACACACACATGCACACACGCACACACACACACACACACACACACCCACACACCCACACACACACACACACACACACACACACACACACACACACACACACAGTTTACTATCAAAATTGCAAAAGGCAAAACAATTGCCGTTAGCAATTTCAAAGTAAACCATCAAAACCAGAAACTCAACCCTGTTACAGTGTCGAGTCTTCGAAAACATCACATGATATCTATATAGGAGCTCATGTAAATTAAACTCCTATACAGCAATACATGTCTTTGGAGGGGGGAAAGCCCCCTGCACCCTCCCGTGGGGAGCTGTGCCCCCACACCCCCTGCTAACAATTTATTCCAATTCTAAGATTGTGCTGCAGTGGGGATATGGATGAATTTCCACACCTCACTGTCCCGTAATCTCCGTACAGTTTGTCGAACCCACATCCTTTTATGAACTACAATCTGACTTTGGGCATAATACGTGCCATCTGATTGTCATTCGCACAAATAATAGTAAACCTGCACACACACACACACACACACACACACACACACACACACACACACACACACACACGCATATATATATATATATATATATATATATATATATATATATATATTTATACACACACACACACACACACACATATCAATGAGAACAGAGGAAGTGTAAATACACATTTTTATATTTATTTTTTAATTCTATTAATTTTTCTAACTATTTGTTTTGACTAGATAAGTGGGCTTGTCCCCCATTTTTCACCCATGGCCCAGTCTCACTTTGGAGCACATACAGAACTAAGTGCAGGAACATATTCATCTAACCAGCTTAAATCCATCAAGGAAGCAGACGAAGAGTTGTCAGTATTACACTAAATACTGATTAGGATCTGACAATCACACCTCCTATCACTTTGCATCCAGGGCAGCTGCCCCATTTCCCCTACCCTAGCTATGTTAAACAGATATGGAGTGAGTTGTTATTCTTATTAGTCACGTTGGATTGAATATAGTGGCTAAACTATGAGTTCATTGTATTGGAAGCAGCAGTCTACACGTCTTGGAATCATTTTGTTGTACCAGAATAATACCCCTTTAGCCTTTTTAAAGCCCACTGAGTCTCAAATGCAAATGTGCATGTTTTCTTTATACCCTAAAATAATTATATCATCATTATTATTTCAAACATGGAATTGTATCACCTTGCACCGTTTTGGAAGACTATGCTACTTTCAAGTCATGCCAAAGCTTTGGCTGAAACATACAACTCTTTGTAAGACTCAGACCTAATTGCCATAAGCTACATCTGAAAGTGTTGCACATTTGCTTTACAGCACTTAAACTATAACACAGAGAAGTCTTAATCTTTTGGGGCCAGCTTTAAATCAAAATCTTCTATCTCTGCACTTTGACTTTTATTAACTTTAAAAGACGAATGGCCCATCCTTGACATATAACAAGCAATTTTACTGGGCCACAGAAAACAGCAATATGTGTCTTGTAAGTTTCTAGTTGGAAACATTAATAAAACATAGAAGAAGCTATGTAAAAGCCTTCATGCAGTCATAACAGTAAAGCAGACAATATACCAGGGTGAAGCATTTGCAAATTTTTAAAAATGTTTTACTGCATTTTAAATCAGAATGAATTATGATATAAATTTACAATACATGACTGCCAGCTAGGAAACAAATAAAACTATATACAAGGTCCACAACAAAAATTGACATTAACAAACCAATAAAACTTGTCTAATAAGTCTTTGAGTTTTTGCCATTATTAATATTTATGTGTGATATTTGGTGTTCTGTTATACACAGTTTGTAATTCCTTATTACATACATTTCTTTGCTAAGCAAATAAATTCAGTAAAACAAGAGAATATTTTTGCTTTTCTAATTTATTGTGATGATTATCCTGGGAGTGGCTAGAATGGACCAAAGGAGAGGCACTTGTATTTTAGGTATGGAATCTGGAACTGAGGCATTAAATAAAATCAAATATTTTTGTAATAGCACAATTGTCTGACCACAATGCTTTAGCAAAGGTTCTGAACTCTACCCAAAATGGAACAATCGTTTTATACTCTATAATCATGTGAAGCCAATTAGCATCACATATCCAACATTTTATTTTCTCTTTTTTTTTTATAAATCAGGGCAATTTTATGTGGTGTCAAGAAACTTCCATGCAGATGCTTCCAAGTAAAAAATGTCCAATAGAGTGCCAAGTTGAAAGTGTTTCTCATTAGTTTACAAACAAATACTTTTTCACTGAACCCAGAATGTAGCATATTTTAAACAACGTCTTAAGAGTAAACATTTTCCCCTTTTATAGTTAATGTTCCTGAAAATTAAATAAATGTTGACAATGAGAAAAGTTTCCTAAGGAATTTACTGGTTTGCCGAGTTTCAGATTACCTGCTTTTCTGGGTATCAGGTATAAGTCAAGTGACTAGATGTTCAACATTATCTCTTTCTACTAAATAGTTATAGAAATAGTTACCTTTGCTGGCATTATCTGGTTCTTTAACATGACAGTCATTTCCCAAGTCATGGGCCAATATGTTGCCAACCAGTTCAGTGAACTGCAGATGCGGACATGGTGAAGTACAGCCAGGCAGTGTTAGCTGATATGGTTCTTTTGAAGAGTCATTCCTGTAGAACATTCCAATGCTGTACAAGCTGCAGATGAAAGGCATCCATTAGAAAACAATACCTGTGTAGTTCCAATGCAGTTACAGTAGATGACAGAAATTTATGGGTATGAGTTCAATCTTGTATTCCTGCCTGAATGAATTAAAGAATATACAAACAGCGAATACACAGGAAGAACATGGACTAATGAGAAATGAACCAAGATCAGTATCAAAGCTGATGTAAAACTTTATTTAAAAATTAAGAACTGGCCAAAGGATATAATTAAGAGAGGAGCACTAAAACATATAGTTTCACAGAAAAGCATAACAATGGCCACAGAAGCCAGTTATGGGATCTATCAGGCGCCTCTAATTGTGCAGCTAGCCTCAGCTGCTGCTTCCTTTCCACCCCATTCCCATACCTTTACCTACCCCCCCCCCCAAAAAAAAAAAATCTACTACCTCCTCAGTTACACTACAGCACTTACTGGGAAAGGAGTTCAATTAAAAAAAAAATCCCTTCTATAAATCAGTGTCTCATGTCAATCCAAAATCTGGTCACTGCAGTCTATACCCTTTCTTTCTCCTGGGCTTCACTCTCCTGCTTCTGTGTTTCCAGGATCCTTTAGCTCAGATAATGTCATTTTAGATTTTACCCTTAGTTTATCAATTTCTATGTCTGTACTCTTACCACATCTTATGCATCTATAAAATGTTTTCTGTTATACTCATTATATTTATATAAATGTTCTTCAAATGTTTTTGACCTTGTCTCACACTATGTATAATTTGTCTGCCCAGCGTGTTTATTTCAGTTTCCACAGATGTAGTACAACCTTCTTTTCCATTTCTTGTATTTTCTTGTCTCTCACCTTAATCAAGTATCTTGTTGTTATGGATATAAATCCTCCTGACCCTGGATGCCTAGATCCTGATGTTTTATTTATTTATTTTTTTGCATTCAAACAATTTCTCTTTGAAAACCTTCCGTATTCCTTTTGCAGTTTTTCCACTGAACGCTTTGCTCCAATTAGTTTTACATAGTATAGTGACTGTTTTGTTTGCTTCCCAATTAACCTGTTATTAATCTTCTGAGCATTGATTTAAATTTTAGTTTGGCAGAAGTATCTAGCAACAAATTAACCTTTATAACCCCATCATCACTGCAGATCAACATTGGTAAAACCTAACATGAAGTAGGAGTAATTTAGAAAGACAAACAATGGGCCAGATTCAATAACACCTATGCTAAGTGTACACATTCTGCATTCAAGAACACCCCTACCACATTTTTTGCACTTCCTAGTCACTCAGAAAGATTGCACTAAGTGTGCAAGTAGTTTACACTTTGTGGTAACCTTTATGAATCCCCTCAGTATTTAAAGCTGCAAGAAAATCAGTTGGAAAACTAAAATTAGGAGGAAGAAGCTGTGAGTTATGTTTGTGTTGTCTGTTCACTCAGAACAGTGTACACTTAGTGAAGGCATTAATTAATCCCACTTAAAATGTCTAGTATGTTCCATTCCCTGGTAGACTGTTTTACAATCTGCGGAATTGTTGTTCCTGAACATGTGCTATAAACAATTTCCGTACTAATGTTGTTGAATCAATATTATTCCAGTCTGTTTCTGGTAAACTTAAGTCCCCAGCCGCTACTATTCTTCCCTCCTGTATTTCATGCAAGAAGTATATGAATTCCTCTATGTCATCAGCCCTTAACTTTGGTGGTTTATACACTCCAACAATTGTTATATGTTCCAGGGTTGTCTTTTATTGTCACATATACACAATCTACAGCATTGGTATTATCACTGAATATGATCTAATAATTGCAGGTCTCATAGCAATCTTTAACCCCTATCATAGTACCTCCACTTTATTTTTTTGTTAGAATGTCTGTCCAGTAAAAATATTTATATCCTGACAAAAATGGTTTCCAGTCATTCTTCTTTAACCATCTTTCGCAAACAATAACAACATCAGTCTTATAGGAGCATAGCAAATTTTTCAATTAAAAATGCTATTATTAATGCTACTAACATTAACAATCATCAGAGATGCATCAAATGTTGCTATCTGTGTACTGTTAATTTTTCAACCTGGCAAAAATCTTGTCCTGTGTATCAAATATTGCAAAATATCTGCTGCAAAAATTCTTTTCCCCAATCTTGACAAGTGCATACCATCCTGTCTAAACAAATGCGGGTCCAAAATTAGGCTTGGATGTTCTATACATTTCAATTTTTTAAAATGAGACATTTTTTCATGTAAGTATTTACCCCCCAAATTTTTTTCATTCATGTTACCCCAAAAATCTTTTCATTTATGTTGACCTGACTGTCCTTTCCATATGTGATTTGTGAAAAATACTTCCTAACACCTGCAAAAACGATGCCATTTAAGAGGGTTATAAGTTCCCTAGTAACAGTCAAAGAGTCCTTGTGGATGAGTTCATTTGTACTGACATGAATAAAAACAGATCCATATTTCCTTTCATTAAGGCATTCTAAGGCCTTTCTCACATCCTCTATTTTTGCTTCTGGCAAACACAACACTATTTGGTGTTCATTATCTTCTCTTCAGATGTAGGTATCAGTTCCTCTAATAACTGAATCTCCAACTACAAGAATATCTTTTCTGAAGAATCATCAACTTCTAATTCAGAATATCTACTCTATCAGTTGTTAGAAAGGAATGCTGTTCATCACCATTAGTTTTATTAACCCCACTGTTTTCATTGCATATTACAATTGCAAGCCTACAGTTGTCATCCAGCTGGCTTTGTACCTCCACAGCTTGAGCTATTTTGTCAGCTTCTGTCTTTCTCCTGTTTTTTTCTTACAGTAATGTTATTTGCTCCTTCCATGTTCAATTTTGATGTCTCCCTTTTACCTGTACCTTGCCTCTTTTAGGAATAAGTGGGTAGAGAATTCTTGAAAATATAAGAATATATGGGTGGAACTTTTGTTTCTGTGATTTTACCTTTCATTTCTAATTCTTGTAAGACCTTTTTTTTTTTAATTATTCCAAATAATCTCTTAGCCTGTTAGGACATCCAAAGCATCTCTTAACTTCATCAGGGAATGATTAGGTTCTAAGCCATGCATGTCTTTGTAAGACAATACCAGAAACATCAGCCCTATAATTAACATACTCAGTGCCATAGGCATATTTATTACTATGTTTTCCATCTTTAGCAATCATTTATGCCAATTTAGAAACTTTTTGCCTAAGGGAGCAGGGACTTTTGATGATAGAATAAAAGCTAACATTTCAAATCTTTAATATTTTTAAATTTAATCATAAAGAAACATCAATGCCTTTAGTCGGTGCATTATTTTTATTTCAGAATTTCTTCCAGTACTGTACCATGCAGGTCCAGTGGTTTATAGCCTAATACCCAAGTAGCATTCAATATCTGGAGGAATGACATCTGATCAAAAGATACCCTGACTACGGCCATCTGAATATTAGGTGTCCATTCCTTCTGATTCAGAATCATCACAGAAATGTCCGTCAGTCTCAGTGATAACTGTTCCATGGATGTCCCTACAAAAATTGCTAGAATATTACCCAGTGAAGGAGTGACAGAAGCACAGAGAATTTGAGGAGCCAAAGGTTTTACTACTGGGCATCATTGTAAAGAGAAACACTGGTACTGAAGCAGGCTTTCCCTGTGCTGCTTCATGTCCAAGAATTCCCTACTGAGACAAAGAAATGCAGGGGAGAGTAGAAGGACAGAGAGTGGATATTAGCCTGTGGAGCTGGAGAGAGAATGCAGACACCAGCAGCTGGAGCAAGAGTGGGTTCTTTCATTATAGCAGCCTTGAACCTCTTGGGCACCAGTGTGTGTCCCATGAAGTACCCACTGAAAACTCCAAATCATTTCATTTAATGAGTGGAAGATTACGTGTCTTCCTTTTCTTTCTTTCTTTTTCCTCTTTAAGCAGTCTTGTCAACTAAGTCCATAGTCACTGTGTAAGATTTCTAACTTAGGGAGAACCATACGCCAAAGAAGCAGCACCCAGAACAGCTGGGTTTTTATGTACAAAAGCTTATAGATTCTCCATCTGTTTATATGAATGGTTTTTTTTTTTTGATAATTTTAGAACATTGCTCCAAGTTTTTAGAACTGTCATTGTCTCAAATGTAAAATACTGCAACTGATAATGTGTGGAGAAAGACTACCCTGAAACTATAGTAACTAAACATACTAGCCACATTTCATTGCTAACTTGCCCAGTGAGCCCAGAAGCCATGGAAATCAGAGAACACCCAATGCTGTGAGAGATTACTACTTAATCATTTGCTATTGTATTCTGATTAGAATCTTGTATATGTTTCTTTAGGGGATGCAAATGTAACATCCTTATTGAATCTTCATGGGCAAACAGCTCAATACCATTTCTGTAGTCGGTTTCTTCTCCTTTTCAAGTGAACCCAAGAAAAAAGTCACTTCACATACAAACTAGTGAAACACACAAAGGTATTATATATTCTAGACAGAATATTCAGTTATTATACTCAGTAGCTTCACTCCTGTAGATCTGAAACCCACAAGTCCTTTTAAAGAAACTAGGATTATAATGCAGTTTATTTGGTGTAATCAAAGGATTTGGTAAATTGTCATATGAGCCAGGAAAGCTGTGTTGCTTCTCATGCCTTTTTGCTGTTCTGAATACATTATAACCACCAAGGACCACTTTACCAAAATGTGTAAAAATAGTGAAATATCATACCTGGTTTAGTATATCAGAAGAAGCTATAAACAAATAAAACAAACCATTTTAGCTCATACACAAAATGAAGTATTTCTTGTGAAAATACTGAAGAGCTGTGCCTTAAGGTATCCCCACTAAGGCTGAAGAGAAAAACTGGAAGAGATGTAAATGGCAGTTTGTAAACCAGGTGACTGAATAACGCACTAGTCACACAACATTATGAACTCTGAACAGAATGACTAAAATCTAATTATATGACAGTCTCTTGGTCCAAGGTGCTACCATGCTAATTGAAAGCTCAAGATATTTTACCTGCAGTAAGATTAATGTCTGTGATACTATACCCGTTATCTTCCTCGTAGAACTCAAAGAGGTGACATGCAGCGTAAGGTGGAAGCTTGCCATTGAAGACCTTCAGGGCTCCTTGGAGTGCAATGAGAGTGCTGTCATGCTGCAATGAGCCAGAGACGATGGTGTCAGATTCCTGATTAGTAAAATATATTTCTAGTTGTTGGACCATCAGTGGTCTCTTTAATTAATATTCCACAGTGGCATGGATTTGTAGATTTCTCAGGTTTTTGTTTCCTTACCAAGTGCTCCTTCCCCCTACACATTTAAACAATATCAGCTACATGGATTTGTTAGTACTGGAAAGCTCAGGTTTTGTGGAAATCATTTAAAGTAAGACTTTCACTGCAAATTCTGAAGGAAAAAAAACTGCCACATAAAAACTCTTGTATGCATTCATCATAATATTTAGAATTTATAGAGACGCAAATTCTTTGCAAGCCCCACTTACATGGAAGAGCTTAGCCCTCTGTTAAAGGCCTGATATGTATTCAATAAGTCTTCTACAGCCTTGGCTATTTCACAGATCCTGTCATGTATAAAACTGCAGCGTTTCATAGACTTTTCTATTCATGACCAAGATTTCTAAATCTGAAATTCCCTTGGGAATATCTCATTTTGAATGTTCTAACCTGGTTTTCAAATATCCAGAGGATGTGGCCAACATGATCACCAAGACCATTAGTATTTGATCACTGACTGACTGGGGCTGGACTTTCGATGACAGAACAGTTTCAGAGAGCTCGTTCTCCAAATTGTGAATGTCTTAAAAGCATAATAAACAATGGGAATGGTAAATCTCAGCGCTCACAGGTAAGAGGAAATCCTTTTATCCAAGAACTCACCAGAGCTGAGCGCAGTTTGAACAATTGGACAAAAAAAGTTTTTTTTTTTTGTTTTGTATTTTTTGCACATGTTTTTGGCAAGCTATCATACTACTCTAGAATTGTTTTATCACAAGGGCAATACCTACCACCTACTGAAGAGATCAGTGTTAAGCCTGACTGTTTAGCCTAAGATTTACATTTCAGTCAATCATACCTCTCAACCTCTTAGCACAAGAAATCTGGCCAAACCTAAAAATAATGAGGGCAGGGACCCAAAAATAGGGGTTTTACATATTGCTCTTGTAAAATTCTATTTATTTATTTTCCCTCTTTAACAGAGAAAGTTCAACTGGGTAATACCCATTTTCAGGAGAGGCCCGAGAAAAAAAGCTCAATTTGCTTAAATTGCAATATACTAAGTTCCAGTCACACACAGAGTAGTTATACTTCTATTTACTTTTATACACAAACAGTAGTTACTTTTATACATTCTAAGATTTTACAGAGGTGGAAGTTACTAAAGAGAAAGCACACGTGCAACTTAATGGATTGTACAGGCAGCAGTTATGTATAAAAAATGTTTTTCCATTTCATTTAACTTTGTCATAATATCAGAAAGTTGCTAGAATATTAGGATTTGTGTTAGCATGCATTTTCTGAAGGCTATGAAGTCTGAAACTCAGATACATGTTGTTATTTAGCGACTTCAATCCTCAGTGATTTGACAGAAAAATCACAGATTTTACGAGGAATAGACCAGAAATATGAGGCAAACTCCGGACATTCTGTGAAAATCTGGACAGTCGAGAGGTATGCAGACAATACAGTGGTTGGCTCTGTTTTCATTAATAAATTCTCCAAGGCATTTTCCATGGGTAGCGGACTTTAAACCCTTGTTTTGTTCTGTCTCATAAAGTCCCTACCAAATAAGATGTGGTATCTAGGTATCTTATTCTTAATCTGCAGTTAGGTATTGTATTGTAAGCTGTACATGATCAATAGCTTTTATCTGCCATGAGTACCTTGTTTGTTCTGTAGTTCTCTATGAACTAGATGGATAATCACTAAATGATCCTTGAGACTTCTTCCTTTACCTGGAGATAGCATTCATTGGAGGACTAATTTTAGTGTACCTGGAGGTAACATGCATTGGAGGACGGACCCTGATGTACCTGGAGGCAGCAGGCATTGGAAGACTGATCATTTTGTACCTGTAGGTAGCATGCATTGGCAAACAATGCCTGGTGTACCTGGAGGCAGCATGCATCAAAGGACTGGGCCTGGAGTACCTGGGGATAGCATGCATTAGAAGACTGACCCTAGTGTACCTAGAGGTAGCATGCATTAGAGGAGTGACCCTGGTATACCTGGAGGTAACATGCATTAGAAGATTGAACATGGTGTACCTGGAGGTAACATGCATTGGAGGACCGACACTGGTGTCCCTGGTGGTAGTATGCATTGGAGGACTGACTCTGGTGCTCATAAGACATTCATAGACTCATCAAATCTCAAATATTGTCTGTAGAGTTTAGAAATGTCACTTACGTGTTAGCAAAACAGTGTTGGTGCATATCCCACATCCTTATTTAAGGGGTGATTTTATGTCCCAGAATCTCTTCTTAGTTATGTAGCTACATGGGCTCAGTTAGATGAGAGTGGAAAGAAAGCCTACAACAAACTGGCTGAACTGGGATTGTCTTTTACTTTTAGGGAAAAACTTTTCATTTGCTAATTTTCATTGAAACAAAATCAGCAAAGTTATTTGGTGTAACCTGACATATCTCTGTTGATGCTACACAGCTACGGTTTTAGTTGTTTGTGGAAAGTTAACCAGTGATCCTGGTCTGGTGTGAGAAGGACAGTTCATTAATGCAATAAGCAGCATTCCATGTGAGTATGGTACTGTGAGACTGTACCAAGGATCACAGTTAGTGCCTAAGAAAAGAAAGAACTGGAAAAAAACAAAGCATTTGGAGAATGAAAGCAGGAAAAAGCTCTCGCAGGCTGTAACTATGGTTGTGAAAAGGGACTAGGGAGGAAACAGCAGAAAATATTTTACTGTCATGTGGTGTGAAATAGCCACAGTGGTGCAGTGGTATCGTTGTTGCCTCACAGCAAGAGGTTCTCCCATTCGATTCTTGGCTGGAGCACCTTCTGTGTGGAGTATGCATGTCCTCCCCATGGTCGAGTGGCGTTCGAAAGACATGCGTGAATGGGCATGCCTTCGTTGAAGGTTGGGCGTCGAGCTGGCACCTCGGCATCGTAAAAATCTACTGCCAATCATTAGCGGACCAGAGTTCCCCTGTGGCGACCCCTAACCGGGAAAAGCCAAAAGAAGACGCAGTGTGTAATATTAAAATTATAAGACTTAATTTACATAATCTAAAGGGAAAAAGGCATTAACAGAAAACAGTCTATATTTATGGAAAACTGAAATAAAACAGTCAACAAAGTTCCTGCTGAACTGAAGGAGAAACCATGAGCAGTTCTCGGCACATTATGCCAAGGGGTATGTGCAAGAACACCAAAAGCCGACTGCTGACATGGACAATAGAGAGGCACACAATACACCATGTGACTTGCTGGGAGCTAATTTCAGGGCCAAATGAACAGGTCTACATTCACTGTCAGGGAGTTTATTTCAGAGGCAAATGAACAGGTCCACAATTAACTGACGATACTCTCTCTAAGTTTCTACAACTGGCTATGGAGTATGTGGATAAGCTGTCAAAAAAGGTGGAAAAGAATTGAGTGCACAAATGAACAATCTGTAATCCACATCAAACACCCAGTCTGGCACACTGGTCCCAATAAAGGCAAAGTTGTCACACCAAACATTAACCAAAAAATAAAATAATTTAATATAATAAAATTTAATATATAATATTAATATTTCAGTGGAACATATATTAAATTTTATTTTTTGATTACTGTTTGGTGTGACAACCTTGCCTTTATTGGGATCAGTGTGCTGGACTGGGTGTTTGGTGTGGATTACAGGTATGTGGATAAGCTGGTTTCTGTCTTCTTTCTACTCAGACAAGGTAAGGTCTTATCTGCTTTCACATCACTGTTGTACGTTTGCTCATTGTATTGGTTAAGAAGACAACCTAAAATGGCACTGCTACTGTTGTACTGTTTATCTTGCTGTAGGAGACACCATGTTCATTGATATTCATTAAAGTTGGTAGGTAACCATACGAAACTGCAAGCTACTGTTGGCATTTCACATGCCGTTACTGACTGCACTACTGTTACCACTGCTTATTACACATACTAGTTAGGTTATATATGAAGTTAAATGCCTAGTTACACCACCAGTATTACTGTCCAGCTAACTCAGGTTACCCGCAGCATCATGAATCATTACCGTTTTCAGTATAACCCTGACTGATTGCTGAAGTCGTCTTTGCTGTCATTCAGCATTCTCACCAGTGTTTACTATGAAATGCTAGCTAAAGTGATTTACTGATACTATGCTTGAAGGTATTGATGTGACTTTAACAAGATACTTATTTTTCTTTACTTGAACATACTGATGAGCATTTATCTAATGCACACAGTGCTGTTACAGCACTTGGAATTAGTGTTAGCTTATCTGATATATGCTTAATGTGCTTAGAGTCACCAGTGTGGCCCTACCTCTTAACTTCTCTTCTCAAGAACTCTGGGCAAAGCCAAAAATAAAGTGGGGGTAAAGGCCCAAAACTTGGGACAGTTTTTAAATGGTACTCTAAAAACTAGTACCAGATGAATTCTGTCAGTTCTGATGTTAGTCAAATATGGACTTTTGTGAAATATGGACTTTCTGACATATACATATACATGGAACAATTGTAAAATCCATTTTTTTTCATTTGTGCTTTGAAGTATGTAGTTTACCTAGTTAAGTGTATTTAGTATCCTTTTTCCCCAGGTGTTTTTTTCAGTTTAATTTTTTAGTATTATCATTCCAGTCGAGAGAGTTTAGTTGTTTTTCTCTTACTATTTATTCATTTTCCATTATGATCTCTCATTTGGGAAACAGCAGTAAGGATGCTTTGTTGAACCTAATGATCCATTTAAATCCTATGGAGTCTACTTTATTGCCTGGGATAGTTACTTTAAGTGATGGTTATTCACATGGGGAAGTAAGAATGATAGTGCTCATGGAAGATTTCATGGGTGGTTTTTGATATGTGACCATTCAAGGCATTCTTTTTTACACAAAATTTCAAAATTGAGGAGCGTGTGAGTAACACTGTACTTTCTCCTGGAATTCTGAGAGTTATGTTGTTATGGCTGAGATTTGGAAGCTACCCTTCTTAAAGCAAAAAGGTTGCAGTGGGATGTTGTATTTTTTTGATTTTAAAAGTACTCAACAAATCCAGTGGTTGGTACAATGCAGATTTTTTGAATGAATGGAACAACATATGTGAGACAGCCAGTTTTGCTCTTCTTAAGCTTTTAAGACAGTACAGCAGAGATGAAAATTAGAAACTGCCCAGTGGTTCCATGGAATTTATAGATAAACTTAGTTTGCCTGCATCCCACATGGAAATTGAATCCAAGTTAAGTATTATCAAAGAAGGGGTTAAGTTGTTAGACACTGAATTAAGAACAAATAAAGAAAAGAAGGTTGGGAGGAACAGGAGAGGTTATGAAAAGCAGAAGGATTTCACATTAAAAAACTTTCTGGGTGATGTAGAAATCTCATAAGACAGGAACGGAAGAACAGAAAGAGACCATTGAGCAGAAGATAGTCAGAAAAACAAGTCTCCAGCTAATGAAAATCATTTTTTTTACACAGGAAATCGAGGTGGCTAGAGCAGAAGCACCAGGAGAAAATAACTTGCAGGTTTTCTTCCAGCGACTGATACAGACCAGTAGGAAACCACACTATTCCCACAACATGAAAAACATTTCCTCTGAAGATGTGAGCAGATGTAGCACAGATATCCTCTGAAGTGTTTTCTTGTAGACACAGCCACCAATTCAGAAAGGAGGTGCCCAGGAGGTAATACCTTTTAATTATAAAATATTTAATTTGTCTGAAAAGATTTTGATAGAAGGAGGAGCCAGTGTTTTACAAAAAGGTTTTTCATTCATTCTGACCACTAGATCAGAGTTGGTCAGTATTATAACAGATTTAAAAGGTTATACCAAAAAACTTAATTTGAAAGTATTATTTAAAGTCAACACTCCTATGCAGAAGGGAGATTTTGTTTTACTAAGTATATTTAATCCACATCTCCATTCTTACTATTAAAGTGTTTGAAGAATGTTGTGAAAAAGACATTAAGACTGGTTTGAACAACACAAGTAGTAAAAAATGAATCTCACCTCCCTAGAGCAACAGAGTTTGAAAGAATTAATAAAAAAACAGAGATATTAGAATTATGAAAGTGGACAAGAAGGGATCTATGGTGATTGTTAACAAAAGGGATTACATCAAGGCCATGCAGTGTTTGTTGGAGGATTCTATTTTTTATGAAAAGACAAAAAAGAGTAACATCAATAAAGCTTATAGACACTTTGACTCATAGTTAAAAGATAATCTTTTAGAAGGAGTGATATCAGAAAACATGTATTCTTTTTTTTACACATGAAAACCAAAATAGATCAGCTTTTTAATGTCCCAAAATACATACAAATGAGGTACCTAAACCTTACTGACCAATTGTATCAGTACCAGCTTCTAAGTTACAGGCATTATCTAAATTTAACAGGGCATTGTTTATATTGGTAAAACAAATGCCATCTTTCATTAGAAACTCCTTTGATTTTTTGGAAAAAAATAAAGACATACAGGTAGAAGACAGAGATTTGTTAGCAACAGTGGATGTCCATTCACTTTATATGACAATACCACATGATGCAGGTTTAGAATGGATGGCTTTTGCATTTAACAGAAGTAATGATTACTTTTGGGAGAGAGCAAATTTCTGATGGAATGTAGCAATTATGTGCTGTTGAATATTTTTTCCTTTGAAGGTTCTTCTTACCATTAAAGAAAGAGAGTGGCAATGGGTGCCTGAATGACCCCTAATTATGGAAAATGGAGAAACTTATGTTTTACCTCAAACTGGTGGACATAGATATGTGTTTTCTTACTTTTGTTTTATTGATTATTTTTTTTAATTTGGAAAGCGGAACAACAGAATTGGAAACATTTTTTTTTTTTGATGAGATTGATGTTAGTAATGAATTTTTAGTTTTCCAGTCATTACAACAGATCCAAAATCAATTTTATGGATGTAGCAACACACAAAAAAAAGGTAGAAAACAAACTATGTACTGTTATTAATTACAAAAATGTTTCCCCTAATGCTATTTTACATTATTCCAGTATATATCATACATATTTTGAAGCAAAACATCATTAAGGATCAGTGTGTAAGGTTCAAATACTTAACACAGATGTGGAATCTTTGGATAGCTTTTCAAGAGTGTTGCACAGTAGACTTTTATATATAGGGTATACAGACAACATAATCAAAAATGTTATAGAACAATTAAACACTAATAAAGACAGAATTCAACAGCACTGATCTCTCTCCATGCTATTAGTTTTTTTTTTTCATTTGGACAGTGAAGCCATAAATAAGGTAATACAAAATAATTGGAGAATATTGTATGTAAGTTCATAGGTTCATACGTAGGTACTAGGCTATCAGTCCTGGGGCCTATATAAACCTAGCCAAAAAGGTTCCCTGGCTTTCCCCACCCAAGAAAATTATTTTTCTGTGCCCTTGTCAAGCAGTGCCACAGAAGTATTTTCTATTTCCCATCCAGTCGTCAAGATTTTTCTTAAAGAGGGCCAATAAGGAGCTTTGCTTGACACAAATGGGTAGTTTGTTCCAGAGTATGGGAAGTCTCTGGGACAGGAATCTATCCCTCCAGCATGTTCTGTTTATTGTGGTGACAAGGTTTAGGTCCCTGGAGTGTGTGGTTCGGAGAGATTGGGATTTCTTTAAGTGTAGCATGTCCATGTACATGTAGCAAGTGAGGATGTTAGTAAAGTGGTGGGAGACAAACCAGTTTTCATTAATAAAAAAGGTCAGAATATTAAATCTCTGTTGGAAAAAGGAGGAGAGAAATGTAAAGATGAGAAGAGAGAGACTTTCAAATGTTACAATTGTTCCACGTGTAGGTAAATGTTAGAAACTCCATATTTCTCTAACATCAGATTGGAGAGAATTCATCTGGTACCATTTTTTTCACTTATGGTTCAAAGTTATGTAGTTTACCTAGTTAAATGCTCCACTTGTGAGTCATTCCATATAGAAAAAAAAAAAACAATAGGGAATTAAGGAAACATGTATATGACCATCAGTTTGCAGTTAAAACAAAAATATGAACAATGCTTTTGGTAAACATTCAGTTGAATGTAAAAATTTTGAAAAAAAATCTGTTCTCTGTAATAGATCATGTTCTTAATGATTTTAATGGTGACAGGGGAAGTTGGAAGTTAAGGAGTTAAATAGCAAATTTTGTTTTATGCTTATCATACACCAGAGTTAAACAGTAATGTAAGTTAAAAGGTGGTTCTCAACAAAACGCAGAGTGTCAATAAATGTAAATAGATTGATTTACATGTTTTCTTACAGCTAAGGTGTACTATGTAAATTTGTTTTATTTTGAATATTTTTTTAATTATTTTTTTATTTTAGATGGTATTTCAGATGTAATTAACTTTTATTGATTCATTTAGTGGTCTTGTGACCTAGGGGTGTGTATTTTAAATACAGTATTTAAACAATCAGTTTAATAAAATCCAGTTGTTCTGAGGAAGACCCCAGAAGTCAAAAGCTCTTAACCATTAAAAATCTTTGTATTCAGCATCCTTTTTTCCAGTGGTGTGTTTACAGTTTAAGTTTTTAGTATTGCCATTCCAGTCAAAAGATTTTAATCATTTTTTTCTTCCTGATACAAAATTGCTCTTAACAAAAGTTAGATTAAACAAATAACTGGTGCAAGGGCAATCATCTGAAATTAAACATAAAATAATGTAGCACTGCTAAGTTTGTTAAAACATTCTGTATCCTATCACATAGATGACATACCATTCAAATGCACACTGTCATCAGAGATCCAGGCATTTTGTTGATGGCTCCTATCTTTTTACCGTAATATTTCAATAGTTGTTTGAAAGTACTTTTTATCTGGTTCAACTAATTTCCAGTGACACTTTCTGTAGATCTAAAGAGATTGTACTCCCCCGTCCTCATCTCTCATCAAACCTGTTATTGATTACAATGTCTCCTTCAACATCTACATGTCTAACTACATCACTCAGTTTGAGAGACCTTAGATGTTCCTAAAAAAATCACTTACCTCAGGACCCATAGCTATCCTGACAAAGTGTCAGTCTTCTTCCCCTGTTCTGCCACTTATACAGTCTTCCATGATGACTTGTGTTTCGCCTTTCATGCTATGAATGCCCTACCATCCTTGATCTCCTACTCCAAAAAACAAACAGATGATTCCTCATATACTCAAATAAAAAACATAAATCTCAATCAGCAAATTAATTGGACACAATGGCACAATGGATTAATTTCTCCACATAGCCTTCATCTCTAGATCAAGTTCCATTGCTTGTCACAATAGTAGCTTGGCACTTTTAAAGTAAATTTGAAAGCCAAATGGGTAGCCAAAAATACTCCCTTGATCTATACTGTGTTGTCCAAGTGGAAGCAGCAGAAAGCCCTTGAATATGGGTTATTAATTAGGCTCAAGCTGTCTGTGGACTAACTGCCTATTATTTACCCATGAATCTAAGAGCCTATTAGTAGATCATGGGGGTTCAGTGACACAGAAGTTAGCATTGCTGCCTCACATTGCTTGGTCCTCCAGTTCAGTTCTCAACTGGGGTGCTTTCTGTGTGGGTTCTGTGTGTCCTTGCTGTGTCTGTGTAAGTTCTCTCTCTCTCTGGGTATTCTGGTTTCTTCCCTCATCTCAAAGACATGACAAAAGTGAAATGGCAATGGGTGTATATTTTGAAAAAAGTGAGGAAAAGAAAGAAAGATGTATGGCTGGGGCTTCACTAAGGTTTACTCATTACTCAAGTCTTGCAAGGGGTCTTATCTGAGTGATCAGTGTTTAATGTAATGTCCGTTCCCTACTCCAGATAACAGTGCCATCAGCTAGTAGACTGTCCTGGTACATTAAAATATTTAAGTTTTACTGTATATTTTCTTGGGACCTGCACCCTCAGATATGGTGTTGCTGCCTCCACAGAGGATCAGATTGGGGAATGTGTCAATGTGGTTGATATGTTAGGCTTGATAAGCTGAGCATTCGTCATATAAAGTATACCCCTTGCTTAGCAGTGGCTAAGGCAAAAAAATAATGGGCCACAACCAAAAGGGGCTAGTCTGAAGGGATGAGGAAGTAAAGTTATGTTATATAATATGTTACTGATGCCTCAACTCCAGTGCTGTGTGTAGCTTTGGAGACCAGGAAGAGAGGAAGAGTCAGATTAGGCTGGCAGTGGCTGCGCAGAGGAAGGAACCAAATGCATTGAGCAGTTGCATGATCTGATTATGAGGAAAGATTGTGTTGGCTAAACATGCTGTTACTGGAAGACCAAACTGACAGAGAATATATGTTATGGGCACATACAATTATGAGGAAAAAGATTAATGCCTTTGAGTTTAAAAGAAAAGATGACAACAGAAGGGGGTCAAACTTAGAAATCAGCAGTAGAATTTTTAAAGGAGTAAGGTTTGCTTTATAGAAAGAATGATTTATCTTTGATTTTTTTTAATATTTTACTATAGAACAATGGCATGTTATTTGATTCAGTTGAATTTAATAGGTAGCAGCAGCTGGGCAAAGGGAAGGTCAGCTATAGCTACCTAGCTGCATATTTGAACATTTAGCAGACTTTGTCTTATTTAGTGACAGCTAAGTGTACGTGATAACCCTCCTCTAGAAGTAAGCATTTATTGTTCCCATTCACAAGGGAGGCACCAATATTAGTGCTAGAAACTTTAAGCCTATTAATTCTGCTTAATCCTTTGGACAAAGTTCTTGAGAGAACAACTCATAATCAGCTTACAAATGTCCTCAGGGATGATTAGGAAGATTACATTTAAGAACCTCAATATATATGGGTCTATATGTCTGGTCCACACTATGAGTGTTGGATATAGTGTGTGTTTTTCTAACAACCTATTTGGTATTATAGGTGATTGTATGTGAGAGCCTTACCTCAAGTGACATTGTGTAACTACATCTCTCACATATCGTATCAGTTTGTTTAAGAATTAGGTGGTTGTCAGTAAACATGAGACAATTGCTACATTGTCTCAGTATTCCCAAATCCAACAAAATGATTACAGAGATAATAGGAAAGTGAATATCCATGGTTACAGATCCTTATTATGTGTTCTACAAGGGGATGGTACAAGATGTGTTTACAGCTGGCTTGCTTGGTTAAGAATCAAGACTAAAACTAAACTCTTGGGTGGTGCTTCTAAATGTGCAAGCTAGTTGCCCTTTGTTTAACTAACTGCTGAGGAAATTTCAGGGATGTTTTATAGGAAAATTTCAATTCTAAGTGCCTGTATCAGTACAAGGCACTGCTAACTACTGCTTCATGATACCAAGCTTCAAGTAAACACAATGCCTGTATACAGGCTCAGGAAACCTGTAAATAAGCAAAAAAGCCCTTTGGCCAGTCACAATAGGAACAGTCTAAGGTTACCTCAGTGATTTTCACTATAGAATGAGACCAGGCTAATCTCCACTGCCACTAGAGTGCAGACCCACCCTTTTAATTTGAAATCATTGAAAGAGCCCAGAAGTGCAGTAAACAATCAACTTAAACAGTAATCCAATCTGAAAGTACATGAAATAATCAACACTCATAGTGACTCAAGCAGCAAACAATTAAAATAGGCAAAAATGCAGAATTCAACAGTTTAAATTCACTGGCAAAAACAACAGTACTCTGAAATTATTTAAAGTGTACTTTGCTCCTTCTATCACTACAAGTAAAACAGCAGCACTAGTCCCAAACTGCTTCATGAGAATCAGTATTAACCAAGATGTTTATGGGTTAATTCGGCTTGCTATTGTCTTCTCTTAATTGGATGCAACTCCAAATGGCAGAAAGGCCCTGAAGATGTTCTCAGGGAAACTGCACCCAGACCACTCAGTGAAGTTCCATTGACACTGCCCTATGACAGGCCAGGAGGAACCAATGTCCTTCTGCTCTTTCTCTTACCAGGAGCATAGTAGTGGCATTAATCCTGACCTTGCTTCTAAGAAGCAATTTCCAGGCTTTATAGTAATTGATAATCTCCAGGAATGCTAGGAAATAATGTCCCTCTGCTCATTCTCTCACAGGAGCAAAACAGCAGCAATAATCCCAAGCTGATTCCTGAGAAGCAGTTCCTAGGCTCATCATTGATTGGAAGCCTAGTTACAGATTTTACAGCTTTTAATAGTAATTTGGAAAAATGATTGATACTCTGAAATTTGCAGTGTGAGCTAAGTGAATGGGATGGGTATGAAACAAAAGATGACTCAAGTTTTAGAGGTCTAATGGGATGGCCTTCCCACTTTGTGTCCAGTACAATGAACAAATTAGATGAGACTGGGAGGAGTGTTCAAAGCCAAATTTATATTAGGGGTGGGCAGTTGAAAAGCCACCAAGCTTAAAATCACAGTAAGGATTGGAGAGGGGGGACAGATGTAGTCAGACAAAAAAGAGTCATACAGCACTTCAGATAAATAATAATTTAGCTAAATACTTGGAGCTAAATAAGAAATCCTATTTCTTAGCTCCAGTCAGTAATCAAATCACAGTAAGGATTGGAGAGGGGGGACAGATGTAGTCAGGCAAAAAAGAGTCATACAGCACTTCAGATAAACAATAATTTAGCTAAATACTTGGAGCTAAATAAGAAATCCTATTTCTTAGCTCCAGTCAGCAATCAACTAGATCAGATTCCTTTTCATTTTGTGAATATAAAATGAATTATTTTCTAACTAGCCAAGAACTTTTAAAACTACAAAAAAAAATCTGAGGTAAATCAAAATAAAAAATAAAACAACCTGTAATATAAGAGAAAATAAAAAGTAATAATGGAGGTATTCAAAACTTTAAATGAATAACTTCAAAATCACAAGCAGTCAGACAACTGCGATCCCATAGCATTTCAGCTAAATATGACATTTTATTCATTTCTATTAATGTTTTAACACTAGAATAGCAAATACAGAAATAAACAATTTATAATATGTCCAAACATGTCAGAGATAAAGCTTTAAAGGCCACAATTTAAATAATATTGATAACATAGTGACGTTCTGTAATAGGTAGATATAACACATTAAGTTCATTGTTTTAGTAGAGTCAAAACTTTAATCCATGGATTAACAAATGGAGATGTTAAAGGTTTTCTCATTTTTATAATAATTTCTTTATTGATGACTACCTTAAGAAGAAGAATGAAATCTGGAAAGAGAAGAGTTCTGCTCTTCAGCCAATTAATAGAAATGATCTTCTACACTGCTGCTGTTACTGCCCAAAAATATAATTATCTTCTTTTTTTAATGTAAGTTCAATGGGAAAGTATGCAGCATTGAAACAATTTGTTCAAATTAAATTTCTGATTACAAATTTTTACAAATAAGTCTATTTATGTCCAGTAGTTTTCCAAATAAGAGCAATAAAAATGACGTGTTGCCAGTTAGCTTTTAAGTCTTGATTACACCTCCAATGTTTGTTAATCAGGAGTATAAAGGGATCTATGGAGACATTTCCATATGAAGATTTATCAGAACTGAACTAGTGAAGTACCTTTAACTGATTGAAGAATAACTGTTTTTTTTATTTTCTGTACTATCCTTTAAATTATTCTGTAAAATAGAGTTCCGACATTTTCTATTAAGAATAATCTTAGACTCTAAAAATATTTTGTATAAATCAGAGATAATTGAGGAGGGACTATATTATATATAATGATATAAAAATATTCAATTAGTTTAGCTAGTTTAGTCTTTTGGTGTAACATACGGTCATATAAATTGACTCAGGTAACATTTCGAACCAATCCATAGAGTCTAGACTCTCTTTTGTTAAATTTATAAAATTGTTGTTAAAACAATTAAACCAACTCCCACATTTTTCCTTTTCCAATGAATATTTTGTAGTAAGCATGTTCTAATAAATTATTAGTAGGAAAAACAGTTATAAAGTAAATCAGAGTTTAATATTAATTTGGCTGAATATACAATTTTGAATGCATTTAATACTGTATTTGCATATTTAGATTGTTGTAGAGCAGAAATATTATACTGAAAATGGTTACAAAGAATTAACCATAAATAATTATTTGTTAACTCATAAGTCTTGAGATCAGGTGATTTAATACTTCCTTTCTTGAATGGTCTAATGTGACAATGATAAGATGTTCACAGTTTATTAATGAATGAATGATTTTAAATAAAGATTATGCAGAAAAAGCAAATATGTTTGTATAATGTATAGAGCTTCTGGTAAAAATGACCATTTAATTAACTGTAGTCTTCAAATGAAAATAGTACTTTATTCCAAGAGTCCATAAGTTTGGCAATAATGTCTAGAATTTTCTTATTGTTATAATTTTTATTTCATCTGTAGTTTTTTGATAATAATACCCAAATAAAGTAGATCTTGAGATTCTTGGGCACAATTTAAGTGATATAAAGTAGATGAATCAGATTGTTGATTTAATAAAGAAGAATTTGGATTTATGTTTGTTAAAAGATAGGGTTGAAATTTTGGTAAAATCTTTATGAGTAAGAGAGATTTATCTTAAAGAAATGTGTAAATCAGGGGACTATATTACGTAATCAAAAACCCATATCATCGAACACCACAACACAGACACACATAGCCTGAACCGCAAATACGCCGAACCCCCTAAACCATGAATTTTCAAATCTCAAACCATCATAATCGGCCAACACCACCGAGCGCTACATACTACATACCCAAACATAATAAATAAAACACATACATACACTAATCAAACCCTATTTCTAACCCTACACTAAACCTTACATACATTATCTATGCACTTACCTTAACCCGCACCTAACCTAACCCTAAGGTCCGTAACTATCGCACACTTACCCTACAGACATATACCCAAACAAAACAAATAATCCACATTCATACAGTAAACAAAATCCTACTTCTAATCCTACACTAAACCCTACATGCATTACCTATCTATGCACTTACCTTAACCCGCACCTTAACCCTAAGGTCTGTAACTATCACACACTTACCTTACGGAGCTATACCACAGATGTGCCAACCATGACACTTTGACATTTTGTGTTTCGCGGTTTTGAATGTTCGCCATTACTGAAGTTTGCGCTATACGTGTCAGTCTTGTGGTGTTTGCTGAAACGGGGTTTCGATCTCGTAACATAGACCCGTAAATCAGTTAGTGTTAACATAATATCATCTGCAAAAAGCACCAGTTTAGATTTGTTATCTTTACCAATTTTAATTCCTTGTATTGATTGATTGGATCTTATTTGAACTGCAAAATTTCAATTCCTAAAGAAAATACGATGGGAGAATTTGGACAACTTTTAGTGTCTTTATTAATTAAAATAGGATCAGGTTAAATAATACCAGCTTTACATGAACTTTGTTGTCATTGTAAATATATTTTATTAAATTTAACAAAATGAGACAGAAAATCAAAAGTACAGAGTACTTCAAAAAAGACCACTCTAGAAACTCGAAGGCCTTTTCAGTGTCTCAGCTAATAACATTGTTTCTCTATTAATATGATTTGCATGACAATTGAAGTTTTTAATCTAGCTGTAAAAATAGATGTAAACAATTTGTAATTAAGAGTCAAACATACTGTTGGCCTGTAGGCTGAACAAAAAAGAGGGCCTAATATTTCCAAGATGGAGGGATAGTAAAGTGAGTTTGTATTTCTAATAGAACACAGTAGAGTTGGAATATTTAACTTACTTATGGAGTTTCTAATGAGTTTAGGTTTGTTAATATTATTAGTACTATTTACAGAAGTATATCATTCTTTAAATTGTGATAAAGATATCTTGAATGACAGTAACAATCTTACTATTTTTAATTGCCTTTATTTCTTTAATATGATTAAGTCTAGATGTACTTTTAGGTCTTTTAATTAGATTATGCATGTTTTTAGGAGACACAGATTAAGAGGCTAGTTTAAATTTCTCAATAGAAAGGGAAGTTTTATTTAGTAAAATATCATATTTCCTTTAAGGAATTAATTTATTTTGTCTCCTTTTTATATGTACTATTTGCTTAATAAGAGTTAATTTTGAATATTTAGATTACCCCATTCCTTTATCTTATTTTTGCATCAAATACAAATTTCCCATAACTATGAGATTAAAAACATTCCATTCTATATAACCTTATTAATATTATCAGAATTATTGGATTTCATAAAATAATTGTTTTGTTATTAAACTACTCTTTAAAGTCCTTTAGGTTAATAATCTAAGAATTAATTTTGTTAATTATAGAGAGAGACTGAAAATTAACAATAATTTTAAAATTATTTAAATTAGGAGTGAAGTCATATGATATAAATAACTTGTCTGTTCTAGTTTGGATACCATAAATAGAGGAAATATGTGAGAACTGAAGAGAAGCTATATCTTTGGATAAGTAAGTGTCTTTTAGGTTAAACATTTCAACCAGTTTTTAAGCCTTTGAAATAGATGTGAGCCTGGTTGGTTTCAATGACTTAACTTTAATTGCATTTTAAATGCTAAAGAAAATATCATCTAATATTAATATACATTTTAAGTTATTTAAATTTATATCTAATAACTTCTTAGCAAGTTTAACCCTCAAATAAGGAAACCAATAACTTTGGTAAGGTCCATTTTCTGTTATTTTAAAGAATTTTAATAAGAGAACGAAGTCTGTCTCTATCTTCAAATTTGACTAAGAGATTTGACACTATTATATTTTGTGTCAAATGATCACTGCTGCCTTTCTTTTAGTAGAAAAGGTAGAGTGGACAAGAATTTTATATTTAGAAGGATTCCATAAATTGTTATCCTTATGACTAAAATAGAATTCTTGAATAAACAAAATATTTGGTTTAAAGGAATCACAAAATTTAAGAAAAGGCTCTCTGTTGAATGTGCTAGTTAGCCCAGTAATATTTAATGACATAACTGTAAAATCCATAAGTAAGAAGTATTAGGTACATTTTTAATGAAGGATTAGTTAATTCTTGAAAATATATCAAAATATGGGTTTCCATTAATAATGATATAATATTTGACTACACAGATAAAGCATATTTATTGAAAATTATGACAAATGACATTGACATGTAAAAAAATAAATAAAGTAACTTAAAAGTTTTTGTTGATAGTAATGCATAAGCATTTATAAAATCGCTACATAGAAATTAAACAATCCCTAGCTTGAAATGTGTTAAAAATCATTCAAACTACCACCCAAACAAGAAAACTATCTAAATTGGCTAAACTAAGTGATAAATCTACATCTAAAGAGCTCTGCAGTAAAGTAAGCTTACCATAAAAAATATTGTGGTAAGATAAATGTTATTTTTGTACTATATAAATATTATTTCAGTATGTATTTTTTTATTTCACTTTATGTTTTGGGAATAATATCTTTGTTTTTTAGAGCTAACAATGAAAAATGTATAAGAAAATGTAAAATATGAAGTTTAAAATTTGTAGTTAAAATACAAAATGTTTATATATTTATTTATTGATATTTGATTAGCTGGAAAGTCTGACTGGCTAGGTGCCCATTTTCAGCACAGGCCCAGGAAGATAAACTCCAAAGTATTATAAAAACATTTTAAGAACAATAATTTTACAATCTTCAAAAATAATACAAAAACATCTACAGTTTAAGTGTAATTTAATAAGACATAATTGGACAACATTGGTTAAAATAGATATATCTGATATGACAATGATTTAAAATTCAGAGAAATTTTAGCTAGTGAAGATAAATTATAGATAAGTATAATAAAAACAAGAATTTCACCATGAAGCAGGAGAAAAAAAAACAGGGTTATGGCATATTTAGAGAGAGACAGTCAGGGGAAAGAGATTGATTGATGTTAGGAAGTGAGTGAAAAAGGAGAGGAAGGTGGTATAAGGTATGAAGAGATACTTGTTCACATTTCATCCTGGGGCTGAGAAAGAACAGAGCCAGATTTGGCTAGGGAATATTTTAGAATTGTTTTAAAGGACTGATGGGGGAGTACTGACCCAATGGATATAGGTAATGTGTTCCTATAATTATAAAAAAGGAAAAAGTGATAAACAATAAGCACAAGGAGTAGGTTACATAGTTGAAAAGTAATAATTAATATTCTAATCTAAGATTTACTATTTGTGATCTACTCATTAATAAATCAATATTTTTTTAATGGTGAAGTAATAATTTCTAACACAAACTCATTCTAAAACATATGTCAAATACATTGGTTCATAGTAAGTTCAAGGGTAGCCGCTCTTGTAGTACAATTTAAACCTAGGCAGTTTCCCCTTTTGTGCTTGAATTAACCTATCATATTTGGTTAGAGATTGGCCTTACCCATTCTGTGGTCTATAATGATATATTACTCCTAATGAGAATAACTGGAATCATACCATTGATAATTTTGAGGGGGCCCATGCATGGAATAAAGCATTTAGGAGCTGTCTCTGTCCATTAATATTACAGGGGGCAATTGTGGGGGTAAGTATTCTGTTTCTCATCCATAGATCCAAGCTGTGCCTGAATATGGACAGGTATGAACATTGTTTTATGTAGATGGGGAGCTGGTTCCAGAGAAGTGGCATCCTCTGCAAGATATGCCTATCTGTTGATGTTGCATAAAAGGTTTAGATTCCTAGATCAAGTGTTTCTGATGCCATTTGCCTTGCTGATGTGCAGTAAAGTCATCAGTATTCAGTTGGAGAATGCCTTATATGCCAGCCACAGGTCACCTTTTAGCAGTGTGTAGTATACTGAGTATATTGACAAGGCCTTGAGTTGGTCCATGTAGGACATGTTGTTTAGTCCTTGTATCCTTTCAGAAAGGTATCTCTATGGATGTTCCAGCTGTTGCATGTATTTGGATTGATACATGCCAAAAGGGACATTATATTCAATGTTTGCCCTAATGTTGTGTCTTGTTGTTGTTGTGTCTTTCGGCTTTTCCCAGTTAAGGGTCACAACAGCGGAACTCTGGTCCGCTAATGATTGGTAGTTGATTTTTACATGCTGAGTTACCAGCCCTGACGCACAACCTTCAACGAAGGTATGCCCATTCACGCATGTCTCCACACAGAAGACGCTCTAGCTGAGAATCGAACCAGACAGTGTCTTACTGTGAGGTGACAATGCTACCGCAGGGACAATGACATCTCTAGAGCTACAAACAATCCCTTTGCTTATAACTGTACAATATAGAAGGACTTTCTTACAACACTGGACACATGTTGGTCAAAAGTTAGGTCACTGTCCACCTATGTTCCCAATCCTGAAGAACTGGTTTAACGCTTAGGGGTGTATTGTCAATGTCATAGTTCTCTGAGATAGATGACTTCCCAAAGGATACAATAATGCATTTTTAGCATTTAGATTCAGTCCATGGTTTTAATTTTGGCATCAGTTGTTTATTTGGGGCAAAACTTCCTGCAGGATAGCTAAGTCATTTGGGGATTCAATGACTGATTGCAGTCATCTACAAACTTAGTCTGCCAGAACCCTTTGGTATTGGCTCCAGAAAACTAGATGCCAAACAGGAGAAGTCCCAGCACAGAACTCCCAGGGCTCTACTTGTGACTGGTCTCTTTGTGGAGGCAACTTCTCCTATTTTGATTTTCTGCATCCTGTCAGCCAGTTGGCAATCCAGCAGGTTATTGTTGGGCACAACAAATCATAGATATATTTACAAAGTCTTATGCAAAGCAGCTGGGCTCCACAAAGAGGGTGATAAATTGTCCTAATGACATTCAGGAAATCTCAGATACTGAAGTCAAATTAGATTATATTGGAAAAAAAAAGTTATGCAAACTGGATCCAAGCAAAGTACAGGGATGACACAGAATTAGTAATAATGACGTGAGAGCACTTCAGCATGAACTTGCAGTATCATTATATCTGTTATTTACTAGGTCATGTAAATATGAGGAGATCTCACAAGACTGGAGATGTGCACTTGTAAAACCTGTCTTTAAGGGAAGGGAAGTAGTGCAAACCTAGAGCCATACAGACCCACAAGATTACTTTCATTTTGTGGAAAAATAAAGGAGAAGGTAATAATGGATAAATTATTATCAGAGTTGGAAAGATTGTGACTTGAAACCATATACCAGCATGCATATGTTAAAAATAGATCCATTACCACCTGTAACATGATGTTCTGTAGCAATATAATAGCAGTTATAAATAAAATTTTCTGCTGTGATGTAATTTATATAGATTTAACTTCAGCATTTGATAGGGTAATATACAAAACAGTGATCAATAAATTAGAACAACTAGGGATTGATGTAGTTTTGATAAATGGATAGCTATATGTCTTGCAAATAGGACATTGCAAGTATCTTACAGCAACAGGACAGGTGAAATTGGAGGTTGCATTCAGGGTATCCCACAGGGGTCTATCCTAGGCCCATACTTGTTTAGATTGCATCTTTCAAATATATCTTTTTCATCTGAGGCATTATACAGTCTATATGCAGATGACCAGAAAATGGATAAATTGATTACATTGTTACAGATAGGGCATGCCTGCAAAAGAACTTGACTAAATTAAACATTTCGGCACAGGAGAATAATATGTTAATAAATACATCAAAAAACTATGCATATGAGATTTTGGAGACATAACTTTAAAGATGAATATATAATACAGCACACAGTGATTGAAACTGTAGATTCATTTAAGGACCAGGTACATGGGTAGATCTAGCTTTGAGCTTTTTCTAATCATATCAGCCAATTGTTTAATGATAACAATAGAATTATAGGTTGGTTGTGCAAAAAGATTTATAAAGTCTGGGAAATCAGAAGTGAAGTAATTGTTTGCTAGATACATTACACCCAAACTTGGGTATGGAAATATGAAAACCTTATAAGAAAGCAAGCATAAGTAATGTGGAAAGAATACAACAGAAATATATGAAGGTCATCCATGGATGTAAAATTTTAATTTATTATGAAAGACTTCAGTATTTTAACTTGCACAGTGCCTCATATAAATTTTAAGAGGAGAACGTATTCAGGTATATAGGGCATGTAGAGGCAACTACCCTTGAGAATGTTTGAGGTTTTCAAAAAGTAGTAGAAAATCAATAGACAACCCATTATGTAGACGATTCTGAAGGAATGAGAAGTGTACTAATTAGTTTTCTGAGAGAGTAGCTGACACATAGAACAGACAACCAAATTATATTAAATCAAGTACTAGCTTAGATAATTTTAAGAACAGCCTGGACATTTATTAAGGGAATAACTATTTTGGTATATTGGCAGGCTAGAACAGCATTATTGCCTGTACTTGAAATATTTGTATGTATGTATGTATTATAGAAGTTAGATTTAACAGACTTGGTTCACAAGAAATAAATCAGAGTGAAAGTGAAAAGCTGATAGAATAATGTAAAAGTGTAATGGTAAATGTGAAATGAAGACATTAAGAGAATAGTAAGGCAATTTAAGGATGATGTACATACATACACACACAGAGCTAGTGCAGGAATACAGAGAGATAAAGGCAAGCAATAGCGGGAATATTTTGGAATAAGATAAAATAATTAAATAGAAAAAATATAAAGCAAAACTAATACTTCCCCACCCCTCCTTCATTCATCATCTACATTTACTGGGTTATATTTTTAGAGAAATTAGATTATTTACATACATATAGAAATATGTGATAAAGCTGACCTATGTCTTTGGTGATTTAGATGATAAGCAAGTTCAAATAACTGAATTAATACAAAAAATATGTAAAATATTTTTATATGTGATTGTTGAAAGGAATTTGGTAAGAATGAACATTACCTGTTTTTTTCCCCTTGGTTTCCAGATGAATAGAGATGTGATGTTTTCTGTTTTTTACTAGTGACTTCTGACCATTGCTGTTTTTCTTAAGATCTCTTGAGAGATATAGTAGCCCAGTCCACATCTTTAACAGAGGGAATGATATTATTATTTTAACAAAATGAGTCGCTTCTTCTACATTATTGAAAATACTAGGTCCAGTTTGAAGAGAAAGCTTTATTCTTACTGGAATGAGAAGTGATTATTCTGATTAAATTATTTAATTAATGGCCAGCATTACTTTCTTTTGCCAAGAGTCTCAGTGGGCCACTCATTGTTAAATCTCGTCAAGTTTTGGCCAAGATTTAGAGGAGCTTTGAATCAGGCAATTTTAAAAATAAGTTCTTTATCAAGAAATGACATGAAGTTTACTATTATTGATCTTGGAGGTTGCTGGTTAGATATTGAGGGAGGTTGGCTTGAAGATGATTTCTCTCCATGTCATATGAGAAGCCTTGAAGGTTGAGAAAACTGGGTAACTATGCAGTAAAATTGAGACATTGGCAACCTTCAAACACTGGACCCCATGCAGTTTGGGTTTGTGAAGGGCCGATCTTGTCTCCTGAACCTGATTGACTTGTTCGACTCAGTCTCCAAAGCCGTGGACAAGGGTAAAGTGGTCCACACAGCCTATTTGGACCTCACCAAGGCCTTCAACACCATCCCCCACTCTGGAATCATAGATAAACTTACTAAACTGGGCCCAGAGCTGTTGGACATGCTACACTTAAAGAAATCCCAATCTTTCAGAGACACACGCTCCAGGGATCTAAACCTTGTCATCACAATGAACAAAACATGCTGGAGGGATAGGTTCCTGACCCAGAGACTCCCCAGACTCTGGAATAGACTGCCCATACATGTCAAGCAGAGCGCCTCTTTGGCCCTCTTCAAAATGAACCTTGATGATTGGATGGGAGATAGGAAATTCACTCAGGGGATCACGTCAGTCGCCCTGCTAGATAGGGTTCGAGGGACGTAAATACTGTGGGAAGAAATAGCCAGGGAATTGTTATGGCTAGACTTGTATAGGCCCTAGGGCCGATAGCCTAGTACCAACCTATGAACCTATGATATGATGTTTTCAAACTCAGTTTTTTTGTGGAAGACCAAAAATTCTGATATTAGATCTTCTCTATTGATTTTGAAAATATTCTGCCTTGTTCAGAAGACAGTTATTCCATTTAAGGATTAATTCTGACTGTATTTCACTTTTTTGTAGTCTGCCATCAATGTCAGTTAGAGAAGTTTCCATATCCCTAATGTTAGGATTTTGTTTTTGAAGGATGTCTTTGAGTAAATTGGTTTGTTTTAAATTATTTTCCTGAAGATTATCCAGTTTTTATTGAAATTAATCAATTTTAATAGAGAGATTTTGGAGGAAAGACATCACCTGTTGAATATCTTTTTTGATAGATGAATTAAGAGTGTGAAGATTTTGAAGAACTCATCTTCTGAAAAGTTGAGGTAAGCTGAATAAGTTTCTTAACAGGAATTTTCAAGATTTTCACCAAAATCATCAAAAACTTAGCAAAACATTTTTGAAACCATATACCATCTACCCTGGTGTGGGTAGATTAGGAAATAAGTATGCTAAATAAAGTAGCTGAAATCCTGTTCTTAGAATAAGTACTGCAGAATTATTTACTAGAGGTGCTTTCAGTTAGTCATCATGACTTGGAATCTCAAAATAAGAAATTCTATTTCTCAGCTCCTCCCACTTGCTTTCTTTCTTTCTCTCTCTCTCACACACATTCAGTCACTGTTCCAATCTTTTATACACTTAAGCACACTTGTGATTTTATGGAGGTGGCTGGATTTTCAGATTGAATTAAAGCACTAGCAGCACTTCGAAAAGAACAACTTTTCTTTCTTAGCTTTAATTACATTTGCTTTCTCTATACTTCAAGGTTACAGAGAAACTACCCCATATTATTAGAATCTATTGTGGGCTACTGACATAGCACTTACAGTGCCCAGTATCCCATACACCAACCCACTGCCGTATGGTATGCTGCTGTGACAAACATAAAGAATAAAAGTTCTAAAAAACAGCTCCTACACACCCTGATGTGGGTTTTGCTCCCAGATCTGTCATTTCTAAATATACTACATTCAAGGTCATACCCACATTCAGAGAAAAGGCAAATACATTTTTCCCTTTTCTGTCAGGTGGTCCAACCTCAGAGGTAGTATAGTTAGTGAACAAATGTATGGGGTAGAGACCCTGTATCAGGAGGGGGTGCATGAGAGCACACCTCCCCAGCAAAAATGTTGTAATATTGGTCTGTTGCACTGCTTGCTTTTGTTCATCAGTCTTCTGCTAGTTGTGGTAGTGGGACAGTGTTGGCAGTGCTGGGCATTGGAAAGCTCAGTGTCAAGAAATCAAAGTAGATATTGTGCATATATTCCATTCCTCATTTTCAAGACACTCTGGGCCTTTCTAAATAATCTGTCCCATATTTAGCATTTCATTCATCCTCCTATTTTAAATATATTTATATGAAGATGATTGCAAATATACTTGAGGCATTTTTAAACATGTCTTTTTCTGTGGCTGCCTACAACAGTACAATATACCAGTTCTACTTACGCAGTTCACCTGTGTACACTACCTGTTTTATTATGTATCATAACATGTGCATTTTCTTTTCCTTGATGTGTTGTTAAATACACAATATATGCTAGTGTTTTTTTTCTTTCCAGGCTTCTCCAGCTAGTTCAGATGGAGAGTCCTAGTTAACAAAATCAGTAGTTAAATAATTGTGGGTATTTGTTTCATTGTTGTACCTGCAATTTCAAGCTTCTGAAATTTTGTTTGTAGGGTGAAGTAATTTTTGCTAAGAATAAGTGATGAGTTTATCTTTTTACATGCTCTACGTTTTCAGGCTTTTTATACAATTCACTGCCTAAGCGGCAGGGCAAAGCTTATTGGCTATGCTACCACAAAAGTTAAGTGCCGAAAGAAAAGCTTACTATTAGTGTTTCAGCAAAACATACTCCACCAAACTAGCCAGCCCAATGGTGCAAAAACAGAGTGTCTGTCTGCATCACTGGCACCGCAAGATTTGGAACGGACTTGGGCTGCTATAAGTCTGGCTGAAAGGAAAGGACAAATCATCTGATACCCAGCTCTACTACCCAAGGGGAATGGTGTCAGGAAAACCCAATTTCTGTGTGATCTTCAGCATAGATGCGAAGTCTGTCGGGTCATCTCAAGTTAATGCAGGGGCTGATGATCACATCCTGATGCCACTGTGCTAACTGCTGATACAGCTAGGGCAAATGGCCAGCCGCTGTAAGAGTGATGCCTCCCAATCTCCATGTTCACTGCCCACTATCTGATCCCCCACTCCCTGGGCCTGCTAGACAGCTATCATTGAGATCAACTCCCGGAAGAGTCTCAAAGACCACCTGGTGAAGGGTGCCATCCAGGGTACCTGGTAGGAGCAATTGGGAGATCCAGGGATAAGCAAGTAGGGAATCCAGGAAGTAACAGCCTGATGCTGCATAGAAGTTGGGGAGGGGGGCTAAATAAAAAAAAATCTATCTAATACAGTAATCAAAAATACAAAAAAGACTTGGAAATACAGTAGACAGGAATACAACCATAATCATCCAGCATAAAAATAGCAGATGCTCTGTTATCTCTTTATTGTTTCTTTGAGTACCCACTATCATATACATGTAAAAGAGTAAAACAACTTTTGTACATAAGCAAAGATAAAAACATAATAATTCATACTCACTGCTGAGTACATTATCATCTTCAGAGCAGGCACCTTCTGCAAAGCCTGGGAGAAGTTCTTCAGAATAGCGTCCACTATGATTCCTAAACCATAATGACCAAAACAAACACTTGTGAGAAAAGCACTGACATACTTAACACTGAGCCATTCTTATACTGTGTAACGTGAAGCAAATTGCTGCAGTGGTTTTCCATCCTATCCTTTTACAGTAGATGTATCTGGACTAAACTAGTTACAGGAAAGGCGGGAAACAAGCTCAAATGATGGCTTTTAAACCAGAAAGTTGAGAGATGGAAAAACTGCCCAAACTGTCAATAAACTACAATTTCTGATCCAGCAAGCACTCCTCTTGTGGTAGATAGGTTAATTGGTGCTTACCACTCCCGCTGATAAGCTAAAAGGCTTCCCTCCAACACAGAAAGGCTTGGGGGGGCTCAGAAGCTTACAAACAGTCCTGGATACAGCAAACCTGTATCTGGACTAGACTAGTTACAGCAAAGGGGGGAAACAAGTGCAAACATGGGCTTTTAAACCAGAAAGTTGAGAGATATAGAAAAACTGCCCAAACGGCCAATAAACTACAATTTCTGTGCCAGAAACCACTCCTCTTGTGGTAGATAGGCTACCTAGCGCTTACCACTCCCACTTTTATTGGGTCATACATTTTGTTTCTTTGCTTACTGGAAAAAAATGTTCACAACTACAAATTTAAAACATACTGTAACAGGTGGTGCTGTATCATATAAGGAATATAAATTAATACAACAAGAAAGGTGAATCAAAGAACACATGCATCTATGCATGTTCCTAAAAATGTGGGCAATGGGCCTATGGTTTAAAAACAGCCTAAAGTAAACTTTATATGCCTCTGGCCAGATGCATTTTCTTTGAATTTGGGTTTCAATGCCATTTCAATGAATACGAGTTTCAAGGGCAGAGAAGTTTACTATTAATGCTAAATCTGTTTTCACTGTTAGACTGTAGTTTTTTTAGCAAATGTCTGTCAGTGTTTGTGCTAAAATTTGAAATAAAGGTTTAAAATTAAATCCAAATATGTGTAATCATTGTAGAAGTAAAGAAGAAAATAGTGTGTACACTGAGAGGTTTGATCAGTGTTTATGGTAACAGGGGAGAAACAGCCAAGTAATAGAATACTGGAATGGTTGTAGAGCCAGGGTACTGTGTGTGTGTGTGTGTGGGGGGGGGGGGGGGGGGGCAATCCATTACCCTTCCTAGGGCCCCATTTGACCATGATCTGGTTCTGAAGTAAATGCTTTGTTTCTTCCTCTTGCATGCCATTTGTGTGTCCATGCATGAAAAACAGTACAGGATTGGAGGAAACTCAGAAGGAACTACAGACAAAACCAGAGAGAACCATGGTTATTTTTAAAATTCACAGCAGCCTTCTAACTGTACAGTAGTACCATGTAATAGAGAGTTCAATAGTGGAAACTTTTTTTTTTTTTGTTTAACTGAACTCGGCAAATTGGATTAATCACAGCAAGTGAATCAACCAGGACATTGTGGACTACCGGACTGAAGGTAAACTTTTTTTAATGTGAATATAACCAAATTTTCTTTCTTATTTTTTGAAGAGGGGGAGGGGGGTGGTGGCTAGGCTGGTGTGTGCATGTGTTTGCATTTGTTTAAATATTTTAAAGTTTGGCATGTGTGTGTGTGTGTGTGTGTGTGTGTGTGTGTGTGTGTGTGTGTGTGTGTGTGTGTGTGTGTGTGTATACATTTGTTTAAATATTTTGAAATTGGATATTTGTTTTTTTTTTTTTTTTTATTGTACTCTTCTGCCCTCTTTTTGTTTTGGTGGGGTGGGGAAGCCAGCTGGCTGTGGATTAAAGTAACTTGCCCTTTCACTTGCTCATCTTAAATTCTGCCATTAAGGCTGGCAAGTGAATATTTGTGTTAATAAATTGGAAAATTGTTATCCTTTTTTGGGGGAAGAGTTGGCCATCTGTTCTGTGGATGAATGCAACTTGTCCTTTTCAATTGGTTGGTTCAAATTCCACTCTTAAGATGCATTTGTGTGAATAAATCTGAATGCTTTTGCTTTTTGGAGGGTGGCAGTAACTTTGTCCTTTTCATATTATTTGAAAGGCTGGCTAGTATGCATTTGTGTGAAAATTAAATGTTTTGGGTGGTGGTGGCTAGCTCTGCTATGGTAATGTTCCTCTTCATTTACACAGCTTAGCCTAATATTAAGGTCTCACCAGTGGGCATTTGTGTGAAAAAAGTTGAAATATTTGTGCTTTTTTAATTCTTGGGAGGGGTTGGCTGGCTGTGTTATTGATGAAATAACTGGTGCACAGTTTAAAGTCGGGCATTAATGGCTAATATGCATGTGTGTGGATTAAATTTGAATACTGTATAAAACACATTTGATACTGTCCCCAATTTTAAAGAATGTTCTTGGATTTATCTAATATGTTTGGTCTGCAGGTTACTTTCATATTGTTTGCTTAGCTTATAGTCTACCTCTGCATGACTAATGGGCATTTGCGTGGAATATGCTGCATGGAATATGCTCTTTACTCTTTCTCTGTGAGTGCTGTATTTGTAAAACCAAGTTGAAACTATTCCTGATTTCGCAGAATGTTTACTTCATCTTTATCTGTTCCTAATAGAATTTGGGGTTAACTGTCCACATGGGTTACTGAATTCCGAACTACTGTGTCGGCTCTTCAGAATGTGTTGTCAATGTCATACTCAACTTTCCAAAGGGGACAATAATCTGTTTTTGACATTTAGCTTTAGTCCATGATTCTGGCACTAGATATTTGTTTGGGATAAGCCTTCCTGTAGGATGGCTGAGGCTTTTGGGGATTTGATCACTGCTTCTAGATTACTCCTTGCTGGCAATTTTGTTTCATTTCATGATTATTACTAAAAACAAATGTCATAGAGGAGGAGGTGTTAGAAAAAAAAATTCTGCCCTGGGTGTCAAATATGCTACGTATGCCACTTTATATGAGATTATATTAGCAAACATCAACAACTAAAGGTAGAGAACATTAAAATATGGAGAAAAAAACATGTACAATACACCAAATGTAGTAAACAATAAATGGAAAGAAAAATGAAACCTTCTGTATATAAACAAAGCAACACTGTAAATGGCAGTAAATAGCAACTACTTGAAAAATAAGTAAGGTCTGATGAAGCAGAAATACTGTGAAAGCGCTTATCATTTTTTTAAAGTAGTCCTTTTTACTGCCATTTACAGTGTTGCTTTGTTTATATATAGACTTTTTGCCTTAGTGATTTACACAGTTTTCGGTTGCTTAATAGTGTGACTTTTTTCTCTGCAAAAAAATGAAAACTTGTTAAATGCCACACACCATCATAAAACAAAACAGTTTCTAGAGGGCTCAAATGAAGCAAACCCCCCACAACCTTCGGAATTAAATATACCATCTCCATAATTGCTCAAACTTGAAGAAGGGAGAACAACTTCTTGAACAAATGAATCACTGCTGGAGGCCACTAAGTAACCACACTCGCAGTAATTTATTTGTCTATTTCAAGTGAACTACTGATCTCAAAACAGACATTCTGTGTAATCCAAACAGCACGCATAATATTCCACTCACACAGCAGTCGACCAAATGTATTGCATGTTTGGTATTTCCAGCACAAGTGCATACATATCACTTAAATGAATCCTCGACATTTAGTACAGCACGTACGCGAGCTGGCACACACACACACACACACACGCACACACACACACACACACACACACACACACACACACACACACACACACAGACGTTTGGATGGGCAATTAATCTAAGATGCTAGAAGATTTTATGTTATAGAAAGCTATGAAATAAATTGCTGTATGATTTTATGTTATGGAAAGCTATGAAATAAACTTCTGACAAATGAATTACATATTTGCTTAACAACGATTTCTGCTTAGCTGAACAGGTAAAAGAATTGTGTTATCAGTGAAAAAGGAATCTCTTTTTAAAAAAGTCTTATTAGATTTGCTTAGCATGACCTTCCTGTCGTGAATCTGTGCCACCTTGAGTCCATTTCTCCTACAAGCCTCTGGATGTATTGAAACTATTTCCATTAACAGTGATTCATAGCCTCATAGTTAGATACTAGGCAGTCTTTTGATAGACCATTAAAAGTGCAGTGCAGAACACCCAACATCAGGAGTTACCTTCTGCCACAAGGAGGGTCACATAAGATGGGTCCATTGATAGTTTGTGAGTGGCCATCCAATTATCTGGGTAAGTTTTGAATGCAGCTAGGTTACTACTGTGCTTAACATGCAAGGGTACTTTATTCTGTATGTGGGGCTACACTGGGATTAGTACCTGTCGTGTCAGTTTGTCCTATTAATTTGTAGCTAAACAATGTGGCCCTTTGTCTGTATATGTAAAGAACAATTATGTTCTCTGAGGGTATAGGAGTTCTAGAAAAGGAGGAGGGGATCCTTCACAGCCTGAAAGATAAAGCATAGATCATTATGGAGGAGTCTACAGGAAACAGAATACAGAGAGAAGGTGGCAGTGGCCACTCTGGATTACTGAGGGACTTGAAGCTGGTGACTATTTTTGTTAGAAATCTCTGAGGTCTCTCCAGCTCAGTGACATGCTTAGATTAGTACCTCTAAACACGGTGCCTAGATTTGTACTTAACTTTTTAACTTAAAGATGCATTTATAACACTTTTTGAGTTCATAATCTGCTATACTTAATTTTTGCATTCATAATCAGCTTTGAGTTTTCTGCCTGGCCTGCTACTTTAATTGCTTTGCTAGAATGTTTGACTGCCCTCTTAAACTGTGGAGTATGTGACCACTTGCAAGAACTTAACACTTTCTTACTTTTGTGTAGAGTTTATTTATATATGTGTTCTACCATAATGTTTTTTTTTTAATTCTCTGACTATTTGTTATGGATTGGTACTGCTTTTTCTGTTCCCTTGTTTAGGTGCGAGTAGGACTCAGTAGGCTTTGGCTGTATTTATATGGTCAGTTTGAATAAAAATGCAATGAGAATTATTTAAGTCACTAAGTAGCTGCAGGAGGTCTGCTTTTGAGAAGTCTCTGAATAAATATGAATTTGATTGGGAGTTGTATCCAGTCATATATGCCAACATCACCAGTTTGTGGTCTGATTTGATTAATGAAGATGGTACCTGTGGAGTTGCATAAAATGAGACAATATTGGTAAGGACAAGCTCCAGCATATTATGCCCCAGTATGAAAATTAGCCATCTGTTTTTATACGTAGTTCATATTACATAATCAAGGAAGCAATTGGCATTGTTTGCATGTGCAGTGTGAGACAGTTTATTGCAATGTAATTGAAATCACCTAGAATAACTATATTAGGGTTTGCAGGGATATCAATTATGGCCTTAAAGTAGCTATAGTAATCTGTTAAGGACATGGAGAGTGATTTACAGCTGGCTATGAAGTGGTAATTGATTTTGTTATGGGAACCTGGTTTTCCAAAATTTAAAAACTGATGATATGCAAAATCTGCCTTGACATGCAGAGGGGTCTTTGAAAAAAACTGAACTTCCCCATAGTTTGCCTGTAGGTCAGAAGGCATGACAGGTGCTAAAGCCTGGAAGAGAGGGGGGTGTTTTTATTGCACTGAAGCCTTGTCACCATTATGTATATGTGCTCGAGTTGCAAGAGACCTTCAAGCTTGGGTATTTTTTTGTGAAGACTCCTTATACTGTATAGAGCCAACTTAATGTGTTCTGAGTTAGAATATGCAGGTAGGAATGTCAAGTAGGTGGAGTCTGTCTTAAAGAGGCAATATGCTTGCAGCATATGTTTTAGCCAGAATGCAAAAGCCCTGGTAAGAGAGGTACAGGCCATCTTTTGCGAAGCAGCAGCATTTCTCAGGAATCTTATCCCAAGTAGACATGTACTGGATCCTCCTAGAATGATAGCTATGACTAAGGTAATTATTGAATCTAGCTATCTTGTCCTTAAATTTTGGCATTATTCTAGACTATGACAAAGACACCTCTCAAAACCCAGTGTCTTTCCTGCCTCTGTCACATACAGCCAGGTCAGTCCTATGCTTCTGCATTTCCTCTTGAATGGAGCACCTAATATTATCCCTCCCCACACACAGTGTGAGCCAGCACCAGGTTGTAGTTGTATTTATTAGGCTGGAGGGATCTAAGATCTCTTGCTCTGAACAGACAGCTGTCACCCCTGATCTTGCTCAGCATTATGACGATTGTATTCATGGCTGGCCTTAGGCATAGGCCAACTAGGTGGCCGCCTAGGGTGCTGCTCTAGTAGGGGCACTTTTCCAGTATTTATTTGGTGTAAGTAGACTAGGATGGGGGCACCAGATGGTGTGGTGGGGGGCACCGTGGAGCCCTTTTGCCTAGGGCACCAGTTGACCTAAGGCCGGTCCTGATTGTATTAGTGTGTCTCACAACAGAATCGCCAATTACCAAAACATTCCTTAGGGTGGATGTATTTGTTGTAGGACTTAAAGGATTGTGGCATGCACCATTGTGACTCACTGAAGTAAATATAATGGCAGTTGGTGAATGTGATAATGATGCAGAAGTATGGCCTGGTGACTTAGATTTCTTATTTCTAATTCTGTGAGGCTTGGTGACTGACTTCTTTATGACCTCGGCCTAAGTAAGGAGAGTAATGGTGCTTTGTGCAGTGGTGGTGTGCGTACGCTGCTTGCCAGCTGCTCAATGTTGTGAGACAGAGGCCTCCAGATTCCTTAAGTACTTGCATCTCTTACAAAATGTCATGTTGTGAGAGCAATAATGTGTTTTTGGTAAGCATAAGGCCTGCGCACTGCCTATAAACACCAGTGCAATCAGACTGGCCAAAGAAGGGGTTATAGCTGACTGCAATTCCATATTAGCCAAATTACAAAAATGCTTTTTGACATATGAATGTTATACAGTGCAAAATCAGATGGGCCAGGAGTTCAGATCCACCAATACTAGTCACCGTTATTTATCTTCAAGTAGCACAGCAGCACAGAACTCGACCAAAAACTGAGCTAAGCGGCAGAGGGGGGATCACTAATGAGTAATGAAGCTAAACCTGTCTGCTAGTAGTGAAACTTGCTAGAGTACTGCTCTGAGCAAGAAAATCCAGCAGAAAGAGTGTAGCAACAGTAAATAGTAATGCAAATAGTAAAGTATTGCCACATCAATAATTACTATAAGTACAATATGATATATACAGTAATTAGATCAGTAAATAGTGCAGTATTACTACAGCAATAATTACTATATGTACAATATGATATATACTGTAAATAGTACAGTATTACTACAATAACTATAAGTATATATATATATATATATATATATATATATATATATATATATACAGTAAATAGTTCTGTAAATAGTTTATTACTACAGCAATAATTAATATAAGTAGCATATGATATATATATATATATATATATATATATAGAGAGAGAGAGAGAGAGAGAGACAATAAATAATACTGTAAAGTAATTACTATAAGTAATATATATATATATATATATATATATATATATATATATATATATATATGTGTGTGTGTATATATGTATGTATATATGTGTGTGTATATATATATATATATATATATATATATATATATATATATGAAATGGGTCTACTTCATTTAAACGAAAGTATGTTTAAACGGGTCTGACTTACCCAAGCTGATTCCACCAAAACGACATTACAAAGAATATATGGACTGCCGAATTCCTTTCCCCGTGAAAGGAACCACATCACCACCATGGTGAACTGTGCCTTCTCTTATATTTAGTGCAATCTCTGAGTTGGTATATTTAAGTAAGGGGAGTGGGGGTTCCGCCCCCCACTTTGGTGGGTTTACTTTTGCTCTATTTCGGTTCATTACCATGGTGGTCAAGTGGTTCTTTTCACAGGGAAAGGACATTACAATAAATGCATGGACTGCCAAATTCAATTCGGTGGAATCAGCTCAGGTAAGTCAGATTCTTTTAAACATAGTAGATCCATATATATTGTTTTGTGTGTGTGTGTGTTTATGTACGTGTATATATAGTAAATAATACTCTAAAAAGTGTTTTATAGTGCAGTATTACTAAAGTAATTTATTACAGGTACAATATGATAAATACAGTAAATAGTGCAGAATTACTTCTGCAATAAGTACTATAAGTGCAATATGATATACAGTAAATAGTACTGTAAATATTCACTAAGTACAGTAGGATATATACTGTAAATAGTGCAGTATTGCTACAATAACTAATATAATACAATATATACAGTAATACTGTAACTAGTCAAGTGTTCCTGCAGCAATAATTACTAGAAATATGATATAAACAGTAAATAGTTATATAAATAGTGTAATATTACTACAGCAATAATTACTGTAAGTACAATATATGTACAGTAGTGCTGTAAAGTGATAATTACTATAAGTACAATATGAAATAGTGCAGTATTACTACAGTAATGATAAGTATGATACATACAGTAAATAGTGCAGTATTATCACAGCAATAATTACTGTAAGTATGATAATGATATATACAGTAAATAGTTCTATAAATAATGTATTACAGCAATAACGACTAAGTACTATATATATATATATATATATATATATATATATATATATATATATATATATATATATATATTAGTACTGTAAAGTAATTACTTTAAGGATAATATATATACTGTAAATTGTACTGTAACTAGTGCAGTATTACTACAGCAATAATTATAAATACATTTACAGTAAATAGTATGTAAATAGTGCAGTATTACTATAACAATAATTACTATAAGTACAGTATGATATATACAGTAAATAGTATGTTGATGTAGTACTACAGATATGATATACAAGATATGAGGGATGCTAATATAGTTACTGTCTGTAAGTATCAGGGTGACAAAAGTGATTTTAACAACTATTGAAGTATCTTCCTTCTCAGTACCATGGGGGAAACCGCACGGGTTGCCCTGAAGAGGTTCCATGTTCTTGCAGAGAAACTTTACCCTGAGTCTCAGTGTGGATTCAGAGCTGAACAGTCTACTATAGATATGGTTTTCTCTGTTAAGCAACTACAAGAAAAGTCTCTGGAGCAGAGCAAACCTCTGTGTATTGCCTTCATTGATCTGACTGAGGCATTTGACTTTGTCATTAGGAAAGGTCTGTTTGTTATTCTGGCAAAGACTGACTGCCCTCCAACACTGCTTAGCATTATTAGGGCCTTCTATGAAGACATGAAGGGAATCCTCATGTACAGTGGATCCACATCCAAACCTTATTGAGATTCGCAGTAGAGTGAAGCAAGAGTGTGTACTGGATCCAATATTGTTTGGTATCTTTTCAGTTTTGTTGAAATTTGCTTTTGGAACTGCTCCAGAGGGTATCTTTCTCTGAACCAGAATGGATGGCAACCTTTTCAAAATGTTGAGGCTTAGATCGACGACCAGGCTGCTTAGGAAGAGTCTAAGGGAGTTCCTGTTCACACTCAGCAGGAACTTCAGTCACTCGTGACTCACTTTACATGTATGAAATTTGGACCCAGAATCATTTTAAAGAAGACCTAGGTAATGGGCAAAAATGAGGGGAAAGAGACATCAATCAAGTTAAGACATCAATCAAGTTAAGCAACTATGAGCTGGGGGACGTCTTTGAGTTTGTGTACCTAGGCTCTACAGTCTCTGCCAACTTGGCACTTGATAGTGAGATCAATAAGAACATTCGGAAAGTCACTACAATGATTTCTAGGCTGACATTATGGAGTAATAATAAGCTTGTTGTGGGCATGAAGGTGTAGGTATACAAAGCCTGTGTTTTGAACACATGATTGTATAGCAGTGAAACATGGACATTGTGTTCAAAACAGAAGCAGCAGCTCAATGTATTCCACATGCACTACCTTAGGCACATACTTGGTATCTCATGGCAGGACAAGATCCCCAACAGCACAGTGCTTGAGAGGGCAGGCACCACCTCCATGTTCACCCTCCTAAAACAGAGACATATGCATTGGTTGGGTAATGTCTCATGCATGACGAATGGCCGAATACTGAAAGCCCTCCTTTTTGGAGACCTGAAGTCTAGAAAGAGGCCAAAAGGGTGATCCAAAATGTGCTACAATGACATATGCAAGTATGACCTCAGTGCTCTCCCCATCAGCATAAACACCCAGTATTCTCTCACCTTAGACAAGTATGTCTGGAAAGTGCTCTCCCCATCAGCATAAACACCCAGTATTCTCTCACCTTAGACAAGTATGTCTGGAAATAGGAAGTGAAGGAAGTTCTCACTATGTATCAAACCACCTTGGCAAGATGAGCAGAGGACAAAAGAGTCTGCAGGTAGATCCATGCCTGTGATACCAGACTGACATCTGCTTACTGTTCCTCGGAATGTGGAATGAACTACTACTCCCAGCTTGGATTGCACAGCCACAGAAGATACTGCTCGAATCAGTGCAACAGGGGCACAAACTCATGATCATTTGGGATCGAAGGATGTCTATTTCAGTACACAACACTACATTATATTATGGCCAAGCACTACTGAAGGCAAGGGTTCCCAACTAATGTTTAATAGTACAGAGGCTCCGCTGTGGATGCATGTGGATGCATGCTTTTCACATAATAAATCAGTGCATCGAGATGTAAAAAAATATGTGATACAGATGCATTTTATAAATGCAGATATGTTAGAGTAATGCAGACTTGACTGCTACAGTTTACTGAACAGTGCAGTTGTGGGAGAAATGCAGTTATTTGGACAGTGCAGTAAAGAGAGAAACATACAGTGCAGCAGGTAGTAATGGCGTGTAAACATGGTTGTAAGGAGAAAAAATAGTGCAGCAGGTAGTAATGGCATGTAAACATGGTTGTAAGGAGAAAAAATAGTGCAGCAGGTAGTAATGGCATGTAAACGTGGTTGTAAGGAGAGAAAAATACAGTGCAGCAGGTAGTAATGGCATGTAAACATGGTTGTAAAGAGAAAAAATACAGTGCAGCAGGTAGTAATGGCATGTAAACATGGTTGTAAGGAGAGAAAAATACAGTGCAGCAGGTAGTAATGGCATGTAAACATGGTTGTAAGGAGAAAAAATAGTGCAGCAGGTAGTAATGGCATGTAAACGTGGTTGTAAGGAGAGAAAAATACAGTGCAGCAGGTAGTAATGGCATGTAAACGTGGTTGTAAGGAGAGAAAAATACAGTGCAGCAGGTAGTAATGGCATGTAAACATAGTAAGGAGAGAAAATAAGTGCAGCGAGTAGTAATGCCATGTAAACATGGTTGTAAGGATGAAAGTACAGTGCAGCAGGTAGTAATGGCATATAAACATGGTTGTAAGGAGAAGAAAATACAGTGCAGCGGGTATGGAAAGGATAATGCAGTAAATCGGTGCAGATTACTTTGAAAGGAATTTCAGAAAGGTGCCCATGGCTACTTAATGTCTACTATCACTGTGCTGTAGGGTTTGCAATGTCATGCAGTTCAACTAGTGCAGGAGCAAAGTAGCACAATGCAACAGAATTTTATAGTAATGCAGAGGCAACCAACAACAAATAGAAACTCTTGGTGCTAGCTCAGGTTCAGCAAATCTCAGAACACTGAAAAATTCCCTTTTATTTCACAAGGTTAAAATTGTCAAGTAGTACCAAACTTTAAAAATATTGGCAGGCAAGAGTCAGGCAACACAAGTTTCAATGTTACCTGTAAATAAAGCATTTCCTTAGTGTTTGAGAGATCAAATCTGTAGTCACAAGTGAATCAGTCTTGCAGGTGAGCAACTTTTCTCAAACAAAGGCAAAGACGCACAATGCAGCATAAATTATAACAAGGCAAAGACAGCCAACGGCCAGTATAAGGTATCTACAGATCAGGTTAATGAATTGACAAAGTGAATATTTTTGGCTTCCGTTTTCCTTCTGTTTAAAGGGAATTATCAACCTGTTGCATTCAAGAGGAATTTTGCCCTCTGCGCATGATTTTAAAGTCTAAACAGCTAGAAGAAGTCTATGTTAAATCTCATCAGGCCCTATTGTCTTATGCACGCTTAAGTTTTGAATGATTTTTGGAGCCTTTCCACAAGCTGCGTAAGAAGTGAATCCAACCTTTTGCCTGGCAGTATTACTGACTGTGCCTGGTAAATGTTTTTCTTTCTTTGTGGCTACATTGCAAATGTATTCTTTCACCATTTTTTCTGCATGAAATAGTCTCAAGAAAGTTAGATTCAAAAACAGTGAAGTAGCTCATGATGACATGTCAAATATGTGACTGCGCTAGAGAGGAGGAATGGGGTTTATACGCTTAGCTGTAGGTGTAAGGCTATGGAAGAGACTAGTTGGGTCTAAGCAGTCAGTCTTTGCATTCCATTGCAGTCTCTGTATCTATATAAAGGATAATGTCATTTACTTTTAACACAGAGGGTGGTCTGTCATGGGTTATAGGATTTTGGACATATTTTAGCAGTTGTTTGTTTATCTGAATACCATCACAGCAGTGTTTATATTTATGGCATACTTTGGCTTTGAAAAGTTTCATATTTGTGCACACAAGTTCTTGGGTCTAGATGGGCAAAAATCTGTCTCTATTTTGGTTTTTTTAACCACTATTTTTGACTTTCTCCAGATTTCTTGAAATAGGAGGTTGAGAGATATCACACATTTTGTATTTTTTTTCTGTATTTTTGCATATCTTATCTCAATTTAATATGGCACAAAATCACAGCTGCTCCATTGCTCTAATCACAAAAAGTGACAAACTCATTTTTCCTTTGCAGATATGCTGTAAGTAACTGAAATGTGCATACTGCTATCAGTTATGCAATAAATTACTAATCTGTAACCTTCTGGTATTACTTAAATTACCTCAGTGAGGGAAACTGTTTCTTCTTGTAATCATGATGGCTGAAACATGTCCTATTGGACAAATCACCTAGTTGATTAACTAATATTAGGCAAGCAAGTATAGAAGTAAACAATTGTGCAAGTATGCTTCCATCTGAAAAATCAGGTCCTGCAAATATTTTTGTTAGTGACATTTGTTAAATGAAGACAGACTGAAGGATGTCCATCTTTTTATGATACAGTATTTGTTTTTGTGATGGAGTAATGTCCTGTCCATGACTGACTTATCTTTTTCTTGCTTATTTCTCGCTGGGATAGTGTCTGGCTTTTTGCAACCCAGAATTCAACAAGCACATGATGAAAATGAATTAATGGCTATGCATTATAATAAAATTGACTTGCTATGAAAAAATAAATAAAATAGAATTAACAAGAGGTCAGGCACTGCAGTTAGAAAAGAGATCAAAGCAGTGAAAATAAATGTTTTATTCTCTAGACTGCAGTAAATGGCAAAACAAAACATTTGAAATGCATTGGTTAGTATGAATCACTAACAGTCTAGAATTGTTCCACCACCTGAGATGTGCAGTGATTTCATGTCCAAATACATGTAAAGAAATTTACAGCACCACACACTAGTCCTTTGTCCCTTAAGAAGAAACTGTTATTACACAGATTTGGAAGAGTTCCAGCTAGATAGTTTCACAAAATTCCATTTCAACCTCTCCTATCCCCAGCTGAATGATTTCATGGTAATAAAAAACTCCAACCTGTAACCCTGTGTGACACCCCCAATATATACATATTCATTTCCCTATGCTGTTGGTGTTTGAGGATTTTCCTGGCTATCCTGAATTAGTGACTTCCCATGATTTCTTTCTTTTCCAAGTCTTTCTACATGAAAATGTACAGGGCCTGTAAAAACATTTTCCAGTATAAACATCTATTTCTCTCCATTTATTATTGGAAAGCACTTACTTAGTACCGAAAAACAAACCTTTTCTAATTTGATACATAATGTAATACCCAAGAGGCATAGCATGGGAATTTGATCTTCTGATGAAATGTTTAGACATGGAACTAAATTCTGAACACTTCCTAATGTCTCTCAGATGTTCTTACATTTTTAATTTAACCATTCTAGTTGTTTACAATGTGCAAAACAAGTGAAAGGAGTAACTTAGTTAAATACTTACTGGCTATAGTGATTGGGTTTACCATCTAGTAAAGTGTCTCTCTGTTAATTTATTCCATTGTTCAGCTTTTTTAGTTTTAATAATATTATTTATCCTTTATCCAAAAATATAGATTCACTAACTTAAACACTTTCACTACATTCTCTATACAATTTGTCTACATACCTTTTTACTACTTTTATAATCTCTGGCTGGTCTTACACCATCCGTCATTCGTCATTTTCATGCACTTCATATAGCTTTCTTCCTTTTCTTCTTTGTAATTCTGTAAATATGATGCATCTTCTTTCCTTGTGTAACAAACCTATTTATAATGTATTATTTCTTGCTTTCCTCGTTCTTTTTGTAAATCTCCACTTCATACCTTTACTATTCACTCAATAATCACCATTGACTTCACATCACTCTTCTGTTTCACATATACTTACTTTTTCCTATTGTAATGAATCTAACATCCTATAAAGGTCAACGTGTCTTTTTTTTCTTGTATTTAATCTATTCTAACTCTGCATATCTTTCAAATATTTGATTTTAAGCTATTAATATTAACTGTTAAAACAACTGCTTCCTAAGCATCAAATGTTTTAAGTTTACCTCTTCAGGCTACATTCATAACATGGTGCACCATCCCTCCAGTTACTCATGACTGCATCTCTTCCACTCTTCTGCACAATTTCCTATGTTGGTCTGCTTCCCATAATGCTGGCAATCTTCATCACTCCCTCATGTTTCCTCAGTTGTATATCCTATTCCTTTAGTCCATCAAATTTGAAGTGTTGGCTCTTGAGACACTGCTCAGATCTGATTAAGCAGAAATAGTGGTGCGGTCTCAAGCCCGTTTAAGAATTATTCATTCCCACAATGCACCTGTCCCCTAGTTAGCTCAGATCTCATCTGCTGCTTTTGCAACCAGTAACGAAATCTGTAGCAAATAAATGCTCCACCTCATAAATTATATATTTAATCCTTTTGCTCGAACTTCATTATATAGTTAGTATAAATTGGTATCTTCTTTTCTGTGCTATTTTGGTCTCCTCTTTTGGAGTTTTTCAGTCAAAGTTGCTGTTAATCCCTTTTCTTGGTGTTGCCATTTTGTTTCCCACATCCTTAGTAGCATTACAGTTAGTCAGTGTGTACATTTGTAGCTCGTGTGTAGTCATTAGGTTATTATTTAAAGTGTTAGCTTTATGGTGTTGTTGAAAGTTTGCTAAATTACTGTTAACTAGCATGTGATATAGAGCTTTCTAAGTTTGTTAGGTGTGATGCTGACTTAAGGTTCTATTTTGAAATAGAGAAGCAGACAAGCTTTAAAAAGCTTTTAAAAAGTGTACTAAATGTGAACATAAGATTCCACCTCAGAATATTCATGATTTATGCATTGTATGCCTAGGGGTTTCTTACGTCTTCATTCCCTGTGAGATCTGTACTTCTTTTGGTCCCAGGGTTTTAGCAGACCAGAGGAATAAGCTTATTTTTAAAGGTCTACTTTTACTCAGTCTAGATCCTCAAAAAAATAAGGAGTCCGATCCAAAAAAAGGTCAAGTGAGACTTTGGTTCCCACTACACTTCAATGGTTCCTAGCTTGAAGAGCATAGGACATGAACACCTACCAGCAGTCCTCCTCCAGACCCAGAAGTAATGCTTATAGTTTATGGTTCTGAACCCTCCTAAAAATGTGCTAATGGCAATTGGACTATCTTCCTTCCAGACCTTTGTCTGATCTGTCAGTGTGATCCTTCGGGTCTTACAAGAATCCATCTGAGGTGGATTTGATCACTTGATGCAGAAATTGCTCAAGACTCAGATTGAAATGGGGTAATTTTATCCCCTTCATCTTTGATAGTGGTTATATCCATCCAGTTTACTCCTATTCAGGCTCCTTCAGTGGACTGACTCTCAGCTCCAGATCCCTCAGACCCATTGTCCCACCCGGATCCTGTGGTCCAGAAACCAACATTCCATGCTTCTTCAGCTCTGTGCCTCATGGCTCTGATTCATTTGACTTTGGCCTTAATGGATCTGTCTGAGTCTTGGATCCAAAGAGTCAGGTCGATGCACTCTGCTGAGGACCTCAGTCCCATAGGTGTTGCTGGGGATGGCTTGCTTCCACTACTCTGTTCTGATTCCCTAGTCAGGGCAGGTTTCCTTCATGGTTTCAGGACTCCTTCTGGCATCACCATCCTATTTTTCTAAGGGAGAGTTGGACTCATTAGAGATAGACTTGGCCTTCCAGGTGATGCAGAGGATCATTTCTTCACCCAAGAGAGAGGATTCCCAGGTTAAGCTGGTCACAGTTCCACTCTTTGACCTTCATTCAGTCTTGTTTTATTCTGCTCTGGCATTTGGGTGTCAGTCATTCCACTGAGATCATGCTCAATCAACTTGTCAGCATGACAATCATGAGATCATGCTCACTGTGAAGGAGTGGAAGCAGCCCCTGAGGATTCGAGAGACTCATTACTTGAACTTCTGAAGAAGAGGGAGTGTAAGAGGAAACACATTGACTCCCCTTAAGAATCTCCTACTTCAGATACTGGATAGAGGATAGAGAGAATACCCCACAATCCCCTCAGAAGGACACCTCCTTTGGTGATATACTGGAAATCATGCATCAGAGGGGATCTTGGCCACTATACCCACATCTCAGGATGAGGTGGTATTGTTTGAGCCATACGGTATGACACAGTCTACATCCTGGGTTGTCTGTCATGCTTACAAGTTGATTAGCTTGGTGGTCAGGAATCATGGCAATAACTCAGCACATGTGAAGCTGTCTTCAGGAAGCTGGATAAAATTCTCCACCCATCAAAGGACAAACCCTTCTGGTCAAAATCTCCACCAGTTGACTCTATTATTGTGGCAGCAGCCACCAAAAGAGAATTACCTGAGGATTCTACATCTGTTCATCCTCCTAGCAGAGACAAGAGCATTGGATAGATTTGAAGTGAACGTATGCTTTGGGCATATTTGCACTTTGTACCCTAAACTACAACACTCAGGTTCATAGCTGTGTACTAGGCTAATGGCCCTGTAGCCTTTACAAACCTAGCCCATAGGATTACCCTGACATTGCGCCACCTGACCTTAGTTCCCAGTGCCTTTGTTGAGTAGAGCCACTGGAGTGATCCCCGGGGAGAATTTTCTATTTTAAGGCAGCTGTATAGTCCAGGAAAACAACCAAGCCACTCTAGAATGGAAAGTTTAAAATTTTAAACTTTCCATTCTAGTGTGGCTTGGTTGTTTTCCTGGACTGTACAGCTGCCTTACATTGGATTATTTTGAATTTTCTATTTCCCATCCACTCATCAAGGTTTCCCTTGAAGAGGGCCAGTGAGGTGCTCTGTTGACATGTATGGGAAGTATATTCCATAGCAGGGGCAGTCTCTGGGTTATGAACCTGTCCCTCCAGCACGGTCTGTTGATTGTGGTAATGAGGTTGAGGTCACTGGATTGTGTGGTACGGAGGATTGGGATTTTGTTAGATGTAGCATTTCTAATAGAGCTAGATTAGACATGCCTTTGTATGTCAAGCAGAGATCACCACTAAGTAGACTATATGAGACAGAGAATAGTTGGAGTTTTTTTGAGTCTCTCCATATAGGACAAGTGTTTAAGGCCTAGGATCCTCTTTGTGAGGTACTTTTGAGGCATTTCCAGTTGTTGCAGGTGTCTAGTGAGGTACATGCCAAATGGGGCATTGCACTCGATGACAGGCCTAATGAGGGAAGAGTAGAGGGAGGCAAGGACCTCTTTCTTCCTGGATAAAAAAAACCCTTAGTAATGAGATGTGCCACACAGGAGGACTTTCTGACCACAGTGGCAATGTGGTGGTCAAAAGAGAGGCTGCTGTCAACCTATGTTCCCAGATCTCTTGTAACACCTTCTGTGTTCAGGGACTAACATTGATGTGGTAATTCATGGGAACCGGGTTTTTCCCAAAGGGGATGACAACACATTCTTTGGCATTGAGCTTAAGGCCATGGTTCTGACACCAGTTGTTGGTCTCAGTGAGGCCTGTTTGTAGGAAGTCAACATCACTTGTGGAGTTAATAATAGCTCCCAACTTGCAATCGTCTGTGGACTTTGTCAGCCAGAGACTCTTTATGTTGGCCTGGATTTCAGAGAAGTAGATACCAAACAGAAGAGGACCCAGGATCAAACCCTGTGGGACTCCAGTCGTGACTCGTTAGCAGTCTGACTTGGAGTCCACTACTTTCACACTGTGGGTTCTATCTGTGAGCCAGTTTGCAACCCACCTAGTGATATAGGGGTTGATGCCTAGCTTAGTGAGTTTTTCTATGATTCCTGAATGGGGAATGGTATCAAACGCCTTGGCCAGATCAAGGTGGGCTGTATGAACCACCTTGCCTTCATCCACAGCTCTGGTGACTGACTCAAAGAAGTTGACCAAGTTGAGCAGGCATGATCTACCCTTCACAAAACCAAACTGTGTGGGATCCAGAGTTAGGAGATTCCCTATATCCTTGTTTATTAGGTACATGATGATGTGTTCCATAGCTTTGCATATCAGACTCGTCAGGCTAATGGGGCAATAGTTCCCAGGGTCTGTAGTCACTCCTCCTTTGTGAAGAGGGATGACTGTAGCAGTGTGCCATTTGGTAGGGACAAAGCCTAACATGAGGCTGTGATTGAACAGGGCACACAGGTGAGGTGCCAGTTCACTCTGTAGTTCATGTAGAACACTCCGTAGTTCATGTAGAAAACAGCCAGGGATATTGTCTGGTCCCATGGAAGCTGTATTCTTGGCTTTGGACAGTGCTGTTTTAACCTGTGCAACAGTAATACTGGGTGCCTGGTAATCTACTGGTGTTGTGATTGGTCTTTTGGGGGTGGGGGAGAGGGGTAAAGTTGGAACTGACTCTGACGGCCAGTATATTGGCAATATCTGTTGTTTCAATATATGAGGTACCATTGTGCAGTAGCTCAGAGCAAATCTGGGTATTGCCATGGAGATTCTTTACATAACTATAGAAGGCCTTGTGGTTGATATTACTTTCTGCTGCAATTCTGTTTTCATAGCTAGCTTTAGAGGATTTGATGAGGGATCTCAACTTTTTGTTGATGCTGATAAGGGAGTTTTTCCAGTCTTGGGACTTCACCTTATTTTGCATCAGTTTCTTCCTTATGTTGTAGAGTTTATTTATGGCAGGGGACCACCAGATTGGCTTCCTTTTTTGGAGGAGAGCATCTTGGTTCTATTAGGTATGGCGAGATCCATACATTTATGTACGTGTTTATACAGTGCATTGGTGTATGATTCGGCGGTCATGGAACTATTCTCCATTTGCATGGGTGCCATGAAGTTAGCCACCTCTGTTTTTAGGAGCACAAAGTTAGCTTTGGAGATGTTTTTCATGGTGGTTACCTTTGCGGGGGGGTGGGGGAGTGGGAGGGATGCAGATTTAGTTTGTAGTCGGATCTAACCGGGGAGGAGATAACTATTGGTGTAGAGCAATGGTTGCCCATGTTAGTAATGACAAGATCAAGGATGTTGCTACCTCTGGTTGGGGTAAGAATGAGCTGGTCCAGGGCATTTAAATTAATGAATTCCAGGAAACGTTGGGCAAGTGTATTGGTACATGAGTAGTTTTCCAAGTTAATGGAGGGGTAGTTGAAGTTGCCCAGTATGAGACTGCTAGGTTGGACCCTAATATTCACCAATGTGCTTAGGAACATGGAGTGTGAGTCTTGGGACATTGTTGGGGACCTATAGCAGGCTACAACCTGAATCGCTGTCTTACCCAGTGTTAGCTGCACCTGAAGTATCTCTGATGCGTTATGTTGGGCTACCAGTCTGGAGGTGTGTGCATCCTTTATGAATATGGAAACACCACCGCCTTTGGAGCTTCAGTCCAAGTTCTGGGGTCGAAACGTGTGGAATGAGTTATAGCCTGGTAGTGCAGGTGTGCTTTCTGCTGCCTTGAACCAGGTCTCTGTTACAGCACAAATGTTGATGTTCTCCATTTTAAGGTGAGCTTCGAGTGAGTGCTTTTTCAGATTTAGACTTCTAGTGTTGAGCAGCATGACCCGCAGATTGTATTTGTTTGTAGCTGTTACAGTGGTAATTTGGTCTTTGGAACATCACCTAAAAAAGGCACTATAGGGGTGGCAAGAGCCTTGGCCAGTATCCGGAAGCCCAGGGGTGACAGATGCAGGCCATCTCTGGCAAAGCATCGAGGTCTGTTAATCATGTCATCCCAAGCAGACAGATACTGGATCCCCTTACAGTGACACCAGAACCTTAGCCAGTTGTTGAAATCGATCATTTTCTGCTTGTACTGTGGTATCATTCTGGGTAATGGTAGGATGCTGCTCATGGCTAGGGTCATATCTGCCTGGACTACATAATCCAAGAGCTTCTCCGTGTCTCTTTTCATGTAGTCCAGGGAGGTATGTCTCAGGTAATTCACATCCACATATACAATGACAGAGTCATATTTGTACCTATTGTTGAGGGACCTGAGTGCGTGCGTTATGTGGCAGATCCTGGCACCTGACATGCAGCTGGCTGTTACTTTCTCCTTATTCAACCTAGTGAGTGGGACATCAGTGTGCCTCACTATCAAGTCACCTATGACTAGTGTGTTGGGCATGCTGTTCTGCCTTAGGGGCTTTCATTGAGTAGCGCACTGTTTATGAGAGTTATGTGTTTTGTGATTAGTGTTGTGTTGTGGCCGAGTGCATTTCTACCTTGGAGGTCTCTGCTGTTTGGGTAGATTTTTATTGAGAGCCTCCACAAAGGTGGGTGTGTGGTTTGTGTTTTAATGTGTAGGCAGTGCTGGTGTATGTTCTGGAGGGCTATGTGTTCCATGTGGTGTAGTGCAAGTGTTGACCTTCTCCTCTTGACCAGCTATTCTGGTCTTGGCTGGAGAGTGCGTAGCTTCCAGTTTGGATATATAAGTGCATCTCTCGCAAGTCTGAGTGTTGGGAGGTAAGAGGAGATAGTTGTCGGTGTACATGAGGCAGTTACTACATTGCCTCATGATGCCCAAGTTCACCAGGTTAATAGGAGAAAGCACAAGGAACTGACATTTAGACATGTCTGGATGGGTGGGTATTAATAATAAGTACTGGAGCTGTTTCCTTGTAGAATGTTTAGTGCTGGAGCACTTTTGTGTGCTACAATAATTGCTACAAGAAGTCTGGTAAATTGCTAGACTAATAAGCTAGTAAAAGTGCAGGAAAGGAGAAAACTAGCAGGTCTAAGGGGAAAATTTGAAGAGCAGACTTTGGCACCACTCAGAAGCTACAAACAGTCCTGTATACAGCAAATCTGTATCTGGACTAGACTAGTTACAGTAAAGGCAGGATACCAGCGCAAATGTGGATTTTTAAACCAGAAAGTTGAAAGAGATGGAAAAACTGCCCAAGCAGACAATAAACTACAATTTCTGGGCCAGAAACCCCTCCTCTTGTGGTAGATAGGCTACCTAGTGCTTACCACTCCCACTGATAAGCTAGAAGGCTTCCCTCCAACACAGGCAGGCTTGGGGGGCTCGAAAGCTTACATACAGTCCTGGATACAGCAAATCTGTATCTGGACTAGACTAGTTGCAGGAAAGGTGGGGAAAGCGCAAACACAGCCTTTTGGACCAGGAAGTTGAAAGAGATGGAAAAACTGCCAAACATATGAACAGATTTCAGAGCACTCTCGCTCAACAGGCTTTATCTACTCTAGAGAATCCATTGACAACAGAGTCACAAAAGTAGTTACAAGCCACTCTAATGACCATGTCTACTATCACAAACTTCTTCAAGCACCTGTTGCATAATGCAGCCGACGGAGTGATCTGGGTGGCTTGTACTGGCATAACAATGAGATGCCATGTCTGGTTGCAGTTATGTGACTTTATGGACAACTTTAAAGTGTCCTGTAAAAATGCCCCTATCCTTGTTTGACCCCATGGCTAAAGAGGAGATGCAGAAGAGTGAGCAAGATGGTAACACTCTTTCTGGCAATGGAGTCAAGTTCAAGGTCCCTCAATACCCTTACAACAGGAACCAAAAAAAAGGACCTCAGTCTTGCTGGTTTCATAGGTCTTGATATCAGTCTCACTCACAGATGTGGCCACTGCAGAGGTGGCCCCTTAAATGGATGCAGAGCCAGAGGCTGAGGGGGTCTGCATTACCAGGGGTATCACAGACCCTATTCCAACAGGACATCCTAGAATCCCTGATGGGTCTGCCCAACTACTCCACTTTGGAGCCAGTCGGGGGGAAAAATCATCTTCTACCTAGACACATGGTTTGTCATCATGCAAGACAAAGTAGTAAGAGAAATAGTATTCAGAGGCAGTTATTTTCCATTTTTGGAAACTCCTCAAAAACAATCATCCATTGCCAGATGTCCCACCCAATTGGGCAAAGGCTGATTAAAAAGAGGTACTTTCTCTTCTTGAAAAAAAGTTATCCAGGAGGTCTCACCACACTAGATCAGACAACTTCAGGATTTTATTCCAAATTGTTTTTGGTTCCAAAGAAAACTAAGGACCTCAGGCCCATTTTGGACCTCAGCTTCCTAGACAGTTATGAAAAAAAGACCTGCTTCAGAATGCTCATTGTGCAGTCTGTTGTATTTATCCTCAAGCAGAGCAAATGGCTGTGCTGAGTGGATATCCAGGATGCTTACCTTCACATAAAGATAGAAAGGGAGATATTTACACTTCCAATTAGGGGATTGTCATCAATTCAGAGCCTTATGGCTTCTAGCATGTTCACCAAATGTATGGTGGGTGTAGCAACAGATCTATGACTTCAGGGATGCAAAATATTCCCATATTTGGATGACTGGCTCCTGGCTGTTCTTTCAATGGCATCTCTTCAGAAAGCCAGGTATTACCTTCTTCAATTATACAAATCCCTTGGCATATCAGTGAACCTAGAGAAATCAACTTAAATCTCTCACAGCATCTAGTCTTTTAAGATTTCATTTAGAAGCCATACTTTCTGTTGTCTCACTGTCTCTCAGGAGAGAATTCAAATTTGTTACGCAGTGGTGAGTCTAATTCTCACCAGTGGTTCAACCACAAGTCTAGTGCTCAGAGTCTTAGGTCTGATGGGTTCTTTGATACTAATGGTTTAAACGCTCGTTATCACATGAGAATCTTACAGTGCTTCCTCCAAACACAATGGTCTCAGAACTACTACCCTCTCTCCAAGACTATAATTCTCATCCAGTCTTGCAGGAAACATCTTCAGTAGTGGCTCCATACTGGACTACTATATAGAGACAGACCCTTTTAAGCCACAGCACTGTTAGCAACAGTGATCACAGAAGGTAACTCTCTGGGGTGAAGGGGGATTATGAAGGGAAGATTGGTCCAAGGTCTTTGCACAGAGAATGAGGCCAACCTTCACATAAATGCCCTTTAGTTGAGAGGGGCTCTCCTTCTGTTGCAGGAACTTCAGGACTGCCTCCCCCGGGATATGAAATCCATATAGACAGACGATATGATAGTAGTTTGGTATATCAACAAGCATGGGGGAACCAAATACTACCCCTTATGTCAGTAAGTTATTTTTGACAGGAACATACATTCCTGAGATGTTTAATGGACTGGTGGACAGGCTCAGCAGGAATCCTCTCTTGCCTTACAAGTGCCTCCTAAATCCACTGATAACTAAATAGATATTCAGTCATTGGGGCGTTCCCTGTTGTGATCTTTTTGCCATCCATTGCAACACAAAATGCAACAGTTACTTTGCCATTACCCAGGGACACACTGTCTCAACACTGGCATCCTGAGTGGCTTTATGCATATCCACCCCTTCCTCTAATGTCCAGGTTCCTGCAGAAAGCTGTATAATGCAAAGTGACTATCACCCTCATAGCTACCATTGGCCCAGACAGATTTGGTTCCCTTTCTGAAGACTCACTTGAAGGAACAACCCTGGCTCCTAGACCCAATCCCAGATCTCAGTATTCACCCTTCTGGAAAGTCTCACCAGGATGTTCCCAATTTGAAATTAACTGCCTGGTTTCTCAAGTTCCAGTGATGATGAGGCAAGCCTGCCATATCTAGTACAGAGCTACACCTATCCAGGGTCTTTTATGCAAGACTTGGACAGGTGTGAAAAGCCCTGAACTGTGAGAAATAAGCTTTTCATCAGAAAATAATGAAAAAAAAAGGTTTTATTTCAATTCTACTTAAAATATTTAAGTTGCATTTATAGTGACCTGAGTGGTAATACTGTTTTTTGTATTGTTCAGCTTTTTTCTGTGTTAGCCAAAAAAGTCATATGTTTGCATTTTTTAGTTTGTTCTGGGACCTTAGTCTTGAAGCTTAATTTGCAGTTGTGAAAAGATTGTGTTTATGCATTATATTTACTTCTATCTGCATATGTAGAATTATTTATAAAAGCTATTTGTTAGTATTTTGAACCTTGTCTGTGGCCTGGTGTTGCTGTTTCATTCACACATCAAGCACCTAGTGTCATTGCTCTCTTCCCCTCAAACCAGTATATCTGGCACTGAAGGTTGGCAACATAAACACCACACCTCAAACACCACCCACACCTACATAACACACTCCTACATATGCAGAGGCCCTCAACAAATGCATACCTAAACAAAAGAGACCGCCAAGGCATAAACGCATGCAAACTCCACTGCCCACCACACCACACACCACACATAGTCCACACACCTGTGTCTCACAGCCACTAAGGCCTAAACATAAACCCAACATATTAGTCAGAGGAGACTCCATTGTGGGAGACACAGATGTGCCCCTCACAAGGCTGACTAAGGAGAAAGTCACAATTAGTTGTTTGTTGGGTGCCAGATCTGGCATATCACCAATGCACTCAAGTCTCTCAACAGGTACTGTTATGACTCTGTCATAGTCCATGTTGGAGTGAATGACTTGAGACATACCTTCCTGGACTATATGAAGAGAGACATGATCGAGCTCACTGAGTATGTGGTCCAGGCAGGTATGTCCCTAGCCTTAATTAGCATTATACTGTCACCCTGAATGATGCCTCAATCTTCTTCTTCTTTCGGCTTTTCCTGATTACAGGTCACCACAGTGGATCACCTGTCCGCTCATGATTGGCAGTAGAGTTTTTACAGTGTCGAGTTGCCAGCCCAGCACCCAACCTTCCACGGAAGGCACGCACATACACTCACTTACGCCTAAGGCCAATTTAGAGTGTCCAATCCACCTACAGCATGTCTTTGGGATGTGGGAGGAAACCGGAGCACCCGGAGGAACCCCACGCAACCACAGGGAGGACATGCAGACTCCACACAGAAGGCATCCCAGCCAAGGATCGAACTGGCGAACCTCTTGCTGTGAGGTGACAATGTTAACCACTGCACCACCGTGGCTGCCCTTTTTACCTTAATGAATAATGTGTTAATTGTTATTTTATTTATTGCTTACAGCAAATGATTGATTTTAACAACTGGCTTAGTTTCTGGTGTCATTCAAAGGGGATCCAGTACCTGACAGCCTGGGATGACATGATTGAGAAGCCACGATGCTTTGCCAGAGATGGCCTGCATCTGTCTTGCTTGGGCTTCAGGCTTCTGGCAAAGGCTCTTGCCTCCCCATAGTGCCTTTTTTAGGCAATGCCATGAGGTCAAAACTGCCAACATGAAAATTTCATCTAAATATAAATTAAAGGTCATGCTGCTAAATGCTAGGACCTTAAACATGAACCTGCACTCATTGCAAGCATTTTTAACCCTGGAAGAAGCTGACATTTGTGCAGTCACAGAAACCTGGTTCAAAGCTGCAGAGACCACCCAAGCCATACCAGGTTACTCATCCTATCATTCATTCATTCAGACCCCAAGCCGTGGGCAGCAAAACAAAAGGAGGTGGAGTTGCAATATATATAAAAGACATACACAATTTTAGGCTGGTCAAACAGTATGATGCACAAGAAATACTCCAGGTACAGTTAACAACTGACAAGACCCATATTAAATCATAGCTAACTACAGGCCTCCAACTCTGACTCAAAATGCCCACTCCACCTACCTGGACCTCTTCGAATCTATCAAGATTCAACCCTTTACCCTGATCCTGGGAGACATTAACTACCCACCCATAGATTGGAAGAAATACTCATGCCAAAACACAAATGCCCAGCGATTCCTTGATTTCGTCAATGCAAATGCCTTGGACCATTTGGCTGAAACTCCCACAAGAGGTGAAAATATCTTGGACTTGGTAGTAACCAACATGAGTAACCACTGCAGCATCCCTACAGTGTCATCATCCCTGAGAAGATCCGACCACAAAGCAGTCAGTTTCGAAGTCACCATCTCCCTCAACTCCCCAGCTAGGGTCAAACAAAATAACTTCTCCAAAGCTGATTACAGACTCCTGAGGGAGGGTATAAACAACTTCATAGTCCCCTCCCCTCCACAGAAACTGGAACATATGTCCAAACTTACACCAAAGTACTATAAGTATTTATATAGCTGCATGGAATCAGGAATACCAGACAGGATGAAATCCTCCTCCTCAAGGAAGAGTAAACCTGTCTGGTGGACATCTACAATAAATAAACTCTATAATTGCTGTCCAGGACCAAGAAGGAGCAGGTGTCTAATTAATTAGAAGCAATCTCTCCTTAGCCTGAACAAGCAAATAAGAGCACTAGTGAAATCCTCCAAAGCAAACTTTGAGTCCAAACTGGCCACATCTACTAAAGACAATCATAAGGCTTTCTTTACATATGTCTGCAATCTCAAGGGAAGCACCCAGATCTGCTCAGAACTGGTGGTCAAGGACACCACATACACAAACCCTGTAGATATAGCCAACTTGCTGGCAGACAGGTTCAGTGAAAACTTCACTTCTCTGTCCCCCCCATCAGTAAGACAGGACATTCCCAGAACCTCCCCCCTCCCCTTATCTCTAGGGACGAAGCCATCGCTGCCCTCTCAAAGGCAAACAAATACAGCCTCCATGGGGCCCGATAACATCCCAGGCTGCATCCTACATGAACTCAGGCAGTAACTTGCAGCACCACTAGGCACCCTATTCAACCAAAGCCTGAGTACCGGCTTCATCCCAGCCGAGTGGTGGACAGCTGTCATCCCTTTGCACAAAGGTGGAGTTTCCACCGATCCAGGAAATTATAGACTCATCAGCCTAACTATTCTGATCTGCAAGGCCATGGAGCGTATTATCATGGACCTCATTAACAAGGACATTGGCAACCTCAAGACACTTGATCCCACACAGTTCAGTTTTGTCAAGGGGAGGGCATGTCTGTTAAATTTGGTCAACTTCTTTGAGACAGTCATCAAGGCCAGAGACAAGGGGAAGACTGTGCACACCGCCTACCTTGACCTGGCCAATGCCTTCTATACTATTCCCCACTCAGGTATAACAGATAAACTCTCTCAACTAGGCCTCAATCCATATGTTACCAGATGGGTAGCAAACTGGCTCACTGATAGAACCCACCTAGTCAAAGTAGGGGAAGTCACTTCAAGTAGTAGACCCATAACAAGTGGTGCATCCCAGGGATCGGTCTTGGGGCCTCTGCTGTTTGGGATATACTTCTCAGAGGTGCAGGCCAAATCTAGTGGGCTATAGTTGACCAAGTTTGTAGATGACTGCAAGCTGGGTGCTGTCATCAGTTCCCTAGTGATGTGGACATCCTCAAAGAGGGTCTCACCCAAACAAATGACTGGTGCCAGAAACATGGCCTCAAACTGAATGGCCAAAAATGTATCATCATCCCCTCTGGGGAGAATGACGTCCCCATAAATTATCACATTGCGTGCTTAGTGCCTTTTCAGTCAGTCTTGAGGGACTTGGGGAACCCAGTTTGATAGCAAACTGACTTTTGACCGCCATATTGCCTCCGTTGTATGGAAAGCTTTCTACATGGCCCACTTCATTAGTAAGGGCATATCATCCAGGGATAAGGTGGTCATAACATCAATGTATTCTTCCCTTATAAGACCGATTATTGAATACAATGCCCCTTTCGGCATGTACCTCACAAAGAACATGCAGCAGCTGGAGAGACCACAGAGATTCCTCACCCAGAGAATCCAGGGCCTCAAACATCTACTCTACACAGATAGGCTAAAAGCCCTGCCCCTCTACTCAATCTCCTACAGACTCCTCAGAGGTGCTCTCTGTCTGGCATACAAAGCAATCTCAGACCACACCCTGATGGGACTGCTGCATATACGCAAGGCAAGCTCCACTTGAATAACCCACACGCGAGACCTCAACCTGGTCTGCGACACCAATAGGACTTGTTGCCGGGACAGATTTGTGTCCCAGAGACACCCCCTTTTGTGGAATACACTCCCTTTCCACATAAAGCAGAGTACCTCATTAATCCTTTTTAAGTGCAACCTGGATAACTGGATGGGGAACAGAAAATACACCCCTGGAATTCCATCTATGTCCCTGCTGGACAGTGGCATAGGGTGCTGACTTGTTGGAACATGGGCTAAATTCTTGGCTAGGCTTGTAAGGGCCTCAGGGCCAATAGCCTAGTAACTTCCTATGATTTGTGGCAGAACTGTGAATTACTGTCAGATTTCAGCCACATTTAGTCATTTAATACTGCACTGTTTTCTAAAAACAGTGTTACCGGCAACTTTTTTCCCTAGTCTTGTTCCTTAAATTGTGGTAGAATTGTAGAAGTGAGAGTATTATATATTCTGCTCCAGGATTGGTGCTACAGTGCTTTTACAGTTGCCTATATTCCAGTTTTGCTACTCGAGTCTTACATTTTGCTTATCATTTGCCTTCTTAAAGTTGCATTCCAGTGCCTTTCTGTTCCCCTGTTCTCTGTGCCTGACCCACTACTCACTGACACATTATGCTAAAGTTTCTGAAATTCTAACCTACCTGGGGTCATTGACCTATAGCTCAGAGTCATAGGACTAGAGCTCCAATATTCTCTTTATTTGATTAGAACCCTTTCAAGCTATCCTGTTTCTTGCAGCTTGATTTTTTCCCTAAAACTTCCACCCTTCCCTGTTGTTGTTTTAAAGGGATGATTTTCTGCCTCTGCCTGTTATGGTAATCTGACTTCCAAAGTCACTCCATCCACTCTTGCATTACTATTGTCTGTTGTGTAAGCTGTAAGCTGTTTACTCTTCCCACCCTATGTTTTCATTAGATCCATAATACCAAGTTCCTACCCAGCAAACCGGTATTGATCTTGAGTAGACATTGTTTACTACAAATTGTCTCTTGCTCATTTCCCCCAGAGCTCCCAGCTGCTAGGCACCCTCCCCATATTCTGAGAGGGTCCTGAATTAATCATACTCCATCCATGACAGATAAGAGATTTATTTTATTCTTTTGCACTTGAGTTAACTGTTTTATATTGCTATTGTTTTATTTTTGCTTTATTTGTTGATTTTTCATTTTAAATCATTTTAAAGATCCCTCATACTTGAAATCCCCTCGTCCAGGTAGTTTAAGTTGTTTTGTGGGAGAATTACACTCTAAACCAATCCTTTTTGTGTGTTTTTACATTGAGGACTGGGATAGTCTATCTGGATTGGGAAACACATAAGAAAGCTACATGTTTAACTGTTTTATTGGCCAGAGAAATTAGACACCACTTTCCTGTGTTTTAAGTGCTTGTATAAATTCTGAGTGTTTGTGTAGATCAACTGCTCTGTGCATTGAGTGGCACAGAGCAGGAAGTTTGCTCACTGAGGAGCACTGCACCTTGAATTTAGTATTATATAGCCTAGTATAGTCTCTAGCTCCAAAAACACCCTTGGTTGTCCACTATTAACCCCTTGAAGCATACCCAGTAAGGTCCTGACATCATGGATATGCACCTTCCCAGTTTCAGTGCAGCCCGTTTGGTGGATACGGGCATACTGAGACAATGAAACAATTGTCTAATGCTCACTGGCAACCATTTAATCCTCAAAAAAACAAATACAATACGCGAGGTACACAATGTCTCTGGAGGCAAAACTCTTGTGTACAAACTGCAAACACTCATAATAACAATCTGGTTGTCAGAAACTACATGCCACACCCATCACACGTATTTCACTCCCCACACATACACCTATTTAGGCTGAGGCACTTAAATGCAGTCTTTCCAAACCCCAAAGACCTCACAGACATTCCACCTGCAAAAAATATCATCACCAAACCCAAAAGCCCTCAATAAAAACAACACCTAAGACTGTACATACCCAGAGCCAGTGAAACCTCAACTGGCAAGCCAATACACTACCCCGGACTTTTGTCATAGGGAACTCCAATGTATGACACAGTGATGCACCACTCACCAGGCTGAACAAGGAGAAAATAATAATCAGTTGCCTATCAGGGGCTAGGATCTGCCAAGCATGCACTCAAGTCGCTGCAATATGTGTACCAGCACGTTTCAATCATACTCCATGTATTTGTACATGACCTGAGACTATATGAAGAGAGACATTAAAGAGCTCTCTGACTATATATCACAGGCCGGTATGTGCCTAACTTTGTGCAGTATTCTACATTCAGCAAGGATGATGCCACAATACAAACAGAGGATGATTTACTTTAATAACTGGCTTAGTTTTTTGGTGTCATTCTTGAGGATGCAACATTTGTCATCGTTGGAGGACATGGTTAATAAACCACTTAGCTTTTCCAAGGATAGTCTCCAGCTGTCTCCTCTGGGCTTTTGAATATTGGCCAAAATATTGTCCTCCCCCACAGAGCTATTTTTAGGCAATGTCAAAATGAAAAACTTTTCAACATAGCAAAACCTACCCAAGGAAATCTAAATGTGTTACTGCTCAGTGCCAGTTATTTAAACAAGAAGCTTCATTCCCTCCAAACTCTCTTCCCCTTGGAAAATGTGGACATCTGTGCACTTACTGAAACATGGTTTAAAGCAACAGAGAGTATCCCAGCAGTGCAAAGTTTCAATGCCTTCCATACATGTAGACCAGCAAATGCACAGACAAGGACTAAAGGCAGATTTTTGTCTGCTTTCAATGGTTTAATGTGTGACTTTGAGCAAGTTCCTTAACCAGATAGTGCTCCTAGGCTGTCTGAAAAAGGCTGATGTGGATCCATGTTCTACCCTGATTAACAAATACAAATACATACATACATACACATATAAACCATAATGTATAGAAATGTACATTTTATGTGTTTAGGTAAATGCATGCATGTTAGAACATTTGAATAGGGGGTACCTGGCAAATATGTCATTTATTACAACTTCTGTTTGCACTGGTGATGAAGATGGTGGCAGCTAGAGTTAAAAATCATGTGCTATCAGACTACCTACATTTTTTGCAACTTCTTGCAGCCATAATTGCATTGTACAGGTATTCCAAATGTCGACTGTGATGAGTATCTTCATAGACATTAAAAAGTACAAAATGTAATGTTTATTTATTTCAAGCACTGCTAACCATTGCCACATGCATGTTATTGTAATTCTGAGTCATCCATCTAGCATTAATGGTGCAAATGAGTGGAATAGCTTTCTTATTTGAACTGGAAGAAATAGGAATATGTGGCTCTATTTCAAAATGGGTAGAATAAGTTTAAATAATTAAATATTTTAACTGGACCCAGATCCTAAAAATTAGGTAAGCAAGATGTTATTAGTTTACAATGGGCTGCAAATAATGCCAAGACAAAAATAAAATAATGCTATAGTTCTGGCTTGTAACTACGTTTGGTAAAGAAACAAAAGTGATATAACAGCTGGAGAGCCCCGAGTTTTGGTGACAGATACTGCATAGTTTTGAGTATCTAAATTAATTCCTCACAGGAATCGTATTCTGATTTCTATAACTATTACTTTTGTGTTGTCAGTAGTGTTACTGATTGTGTTCTGTCATACAGTTCCACTCAAAGTCAGCATGTTATACATTCTGCACACTTATGGCTCCAAGTCTTAGCCCACCTGCACTGTCATATTCATGTGTGCTAACCCTATATTCTGCTCAACATACAAAATAAAAATCAACTATAACTACTTGGCATGAAGTTTGCATGGCTACTTGGCAGGCCCATACAGAATGAAACACTGATCACAGCTCTGGTGACCCAGGTCTGACTAGCCAGGGAGGATGAGTATCCAAGGTCAGATTGCTCAACACTTGTGGTGGTGGTGGGGGCAGTTCAATCCACTACAATGCTGACTACACATGGAGGCTTGAGTGTCATAGCAAAGTAACACAATGGACTAAGATGGGTAGTCTTGTTTGCCAAGAAGAGCATGTACTGTACCTGGATATGTGAAAATACGCACACAGACACAGGTTCAGTATTGTATCTGTCTGGTCAACACATGGAGCAAAGTTAGAGAATATGCAAAAAACTTCCACCTGTTACACAATGATGGCCACAATTTCTAGCTCTTACTACCAGGTGAAGAGAAACAAGTGAGCCAGGTGCCTGATGTTCATGACATGGGATGAATACAACTTTGCATTCTTGCTTACACTTTTACCACTCTGTAAATGCAGGATAACTCAGCATCCTAGTATACTACAATACAATTTTCTAAATTTATATGACAATGGACAATGGTACTGTTACTACACTCACCTCCAAACAGCTGAGCCTTCTCCTCTGGCTTGTACATGCCGATGCGTGATAATATCTCAAATTCTGCAAACTCCTCCAGGTGTGACATTATTTCTGGTGTAGCCCATTCAGGGAGAGTAAAATTGTTAAATTTCTATGGATCAAAAAAAAAAAGAAAGAAAAAAGAAACAAACTGAGTAAGGTTCGTTTTGACTCGACACAGACAGACCTGTCTTAACATGTTTACAATGAAATGCAAACAAAAGGACAATGAAAATTCAGCTCATCCTGTTCATCTCAGCTTCTCTATCACAGCCAACTACCATCTTTAATGTCCTTTGCCCCCTAAAAATCCACCTCATATTCTCAGTTCCACAAAGGAAGGAAGTTTGCCTGTAAGGAAGCCAGTGTCTCAATTAAATCTTCAATAGGTTTTTATAGCCAATTTGAAATGATATTCATTTAAAAAAATATGTCTACTGTCAGTGTTCTGAAACATAACTAGCATGGATATAGCTGACACATGCAAGCTGTGTCTGCATAACAGCCTACTTACTTTTCCTCAATCATAATTCTCTTTGTGTTTAGCTTAGTATTCATCCACCACTAGAAGGTGGCCTTAAACCAGACTTTTGGTGGGGCTAGTGGCCCTTTCTTTTAGTGTACACCCTCCTTCAGTGTACCTACCCTTTTTGAATTTAGAGGTGCACACAGGGGTCATAGGTTCATAGGTGTTTACTAGGCAAATGACTGCAAGGGCCTTTTTCAGCCTAGCCATTCATCCCAAATCTCTGACAAGTTCTGGTACCCTTGATAAGTGTAAGCAGAGGCTTGGGAAATTAAACATTTACAGGCTGCCTGTGTTCATTAGAGTCATAGGTGCCAAACCAGGGATAAATTTCTTGTCCCCCATCCAATTGTCGAAGTTACGCTTGGTCACATAAGACCTTCAGACAAGGAAGCAGCATATTCTGTCTCTCACAGACATTCATGAAACAAGCATAGCTATTTCTTCTCACCCTCCTTCAGTGGGACAGAGGCAACATCGTTAATTTCATCAGAGATGGGCATTCTATCATTTCAGGTGGCTGGGTTATGCACATAGAAAAGAGATTTTGTCTTGTTTTCCTTCTGTGTCCCTGGACAGTAAGAAAGGACCTTGAGATTCTTCAAGGTTTTGACTGCTTTTAGCAATGATTAAACCAATTTCATTTTTGGAGGAACTAAATATTTTGTCTTGGAGATTTAGAGGAATCCATAAAGCTTCTACTCTAGGCATTTTATTATAGTAAAACTAGTAAAGATTCATAGTAGATCATGGTAACTAGCAATTTCTTCTCCTGCAGAACCCTATAGTTCACATGGTGATTTTGTCCTCTGATATTCCTTTTATTTTAGAGAGGAATTAAATGGTTGTTGTGGAACAAAAAGTTAACTTAACTTTCAACGGGCAGCAAAATGATGCTCAGAAAGTTTCAAGGGCTGTAGTTCCTAGTGGTCACTACTTCAAATGGTTCTAGTTTCCTTCAGGACAGTAATAGTTCACAGCTATATTCTTTGGCCAAATACTCAACCCGCTAGGCTTTATACAGCTAGGTGTTTAACTGCATTATTACCCTATCTTAGAAGTTAGGCCATTCATATGTTCCTCAACCAGATGACTGTCTACTAGCTGACTCCAACCCCATGGGACTCTTTACACCTGTCCCTTACCAGGAATCTGCTATAAAGCAGGCTTCATAATAAATGATAAATAATAATTTATTCATGCTGTAACAAATGGTCATCTTAGTGAAGTGATGCATGAACTTATTGTAGCAGTATTCTCTCTCTTTAGAGAATTTCTTTCAAATAGGATTTCGTCTGCTAAACACCTGCTTATTGAAGACTGGTCAGTCAGGTTCAGCTAATCAAGTGGAAATGCCAGACTCTTCTTTTCTCTAGGGGTGAATTTCCCATCACCTTCCATGCTGGGGGATATCCCTCTCTTTGACAACTAACACCCAGAGGTCTGGTAAACTTGGAAACTATATAAAAGCACTTCGAAATTTTGTTCAATCAGCTAGTCCTGACTGAAGTGTCTTTAAAAAAAACGGTCCTATATTGACCAGATAATGATTTTTCTGTCATGGTGGAGCTAGCTAGCTACTTCCCAGATGTGGTACTGATAGCAGCAGATGCCTTTCTAACTTTCTGTACAAATGCTGCATTCAACTTCATGGTAAAAGACACAATTCTATACAGACCCAGAACAAAAGTCATCCTTGCATCAGTAATGAAAATACAACATTTAAATGGTCATCAGATTCTCCATATCTGCCCCATAGGATGCTGCTGCTGTTTCTTCAGCTGCCAACCATTTAACTGCATATATCTTCATATCAGGATAGGGATGCTTCTGTAGCAGCCTCACAGGCATAGTCCTTTGAAGTAATCAGGCATCTAAACTATTACCTAGTTGATTAAAAAGCAGAGCATTTTTAATTTTGATAATTTTCCACTCTTCTCACAAGAAAGGCAGGATTGGCAGTAATATAACAGTTTATACTACATCAACAGGCAAGGTAGGCTAAAAGAACATATGCATTTTATGATATAAGTTTACCACCTGTCCCTCTTTTTGGCATTTGAGCCCTGAAAAAAAAAACTAAAAAATGACAAAAGAACTAAGATTTTTAGGACAAAAAATATTTCTTAAGTTTTCTTTAATAGTTGCATAAAACAGTCATTTTGTATCTGAAACATGTAAATGTTATAAGAAATAGAAATAAGCAACTCAAATGCTACAAGAATAAGCTTTTATTTTTGCAAAAAAAAATGAAGTTTTGTCAGTTGCACTGGCCCTGGGTATGTTTTATCCTGCAAAATGTCACATTTCTACAAATCATGTCCCACTTGCCCATTTGAAAAGGTGGCAACCTTATCTTATCATTTACATCCTTGTACCAGGAAAGTAAAATGCTTCGTCAAACCATGACTAGCCATGTCTCCAGGTATCTGCTTGACCCTTAATAAGATATGCACTACAGTTAGCATTTAATGAGTAACAGGAAAACCATAGGTAAATGTGTTTACTTTATTTTGAGATGATCAGCACCCAGTTTAAATTAAAGGGGAAACTTAGTTTGCTTTCAGTTTCTCACGCATTCATTTGATGCAGGACATGATAGTTAACACAAAAGACTAGTCTCCTAGGGTCATCCAAAACTCCCTTGTGATGGCCCAGGGAGATCTGGAACATATTCCTGTTCTAGGTAGACATGGATGAAATAAGGCTTGTGTGTACAAGGATCTGTTATCCAGATCATAGGTCCCTTCCAAACTGCAGGACATAAAGAATCTGAAACTGAATGGATCCTAAAGGATCCTAAAGACACTTAAGATTCTTGGGACTACTTGAATTATTTCTTCACATCATGAGAACCTTTCTGAAGTCACCCATCAAACTTGCATATACTTTAAAATGCCCCCTCATCCTGGCAACTCAAGTTCAGATTTGAGTGTAAATGTATTTTCTGTTCTTTTACTTTGTATTAATTACACTTCTTTTTAAAGTATGTCCACATCTTAACATCATCTCCCTTGTTTCAGGAATTTTTTTTTGGACCTCCACCACCTTTACTATCATATAAGCCTATCTTCCATCAAAGAAGTACATATTAATACAATGGTCATGTCAGTGCATGTAGCCTGAGGTACTGGTTACCATCAGGTTTTTGTAAAAAAATATTTTCCAGCAGTTACTTCAGAAACAAATGCCAGTGAAATGCAAGCACTAATACCTGAATCACTGGACTTCACATTTCACTGAAATAAATATCTCCTTACAACAAGCACATTATTTCTTAAAAAAAAAATCAAATTCACACACAAAGCTGGGAGTTTAGTGCACAGGATTAAGGCTAAGATCTACTAAGGAACTCCACCCTGTAGTCCAGGGTTTGATTCTGTCAGCTTCCATTTAATTCACTTAACTGTTATATAACTCTGTGCAAGTCACATTGCTTCTAGGTCAGCCCCGTAAAGAGGCTAAAGTAAAAAAAAAAAAAAAAAAGGAAAAATGAGGTTTGTGTTTTAGTGTACCACCTTCACCTCAGGGGAAATTAGGCTTCTTGAGCTACACTTCTCAGGACATAAAAAGAACCAAAAGTCTAAGATAACATGCTTATACATTTCTGATCAACTGCAGAGATAGCTTTCCTACCTTTGCATTCTGGAGGATCTTTGTATTTACCTTAGCAAAGGATTACTGAAAATTTTCATTAATTAAAACATTGTAGCTACCAAGTGGCTGGAGCATGAACTTTTTGGAGAAACGGGCTTGACATGATGCAGTGTTTGACACTGTTTTACATCTTAACCTGTTCTTAAAGTGGATCATTGCTCACCTGAGTGTTTTTCAGAACATGGTTACTTGTTCAGCTTGATAAGCCTGGAAATGGAAAATGAAGTACCTTAATAATCCATCTTCTGGTCCTCATCTGTTTCCCATACTAGCATGGTCTACCATCCCAACCCAGAACAGGTTTCTTCGTGGAACAATTAAAATGATTAACATCAGGGACCTAATACTGAGATGTTAAGCTTATGTGATTGAAAAAAGGGCTTTCATTATAAGAAGATAGTACCATAAATTAAATTTTGCAGGTTCACACTGCTTGGAAAGAAAGGTTGAAGTCTGCCTATCACACACTCTTCCAATTTATACATTTTCTAGTGGTATAATTGTCCAGGAATGTCATCCTTAGAAAAAACTGTGATGTATACAGCTTATAGGGTGGCCTGTAACAGAACAATGCCTTATATCCTATACCTCAGGGACAACATAGTGAATGTTCTCTAGGCTGACAGAGGTAATACAAAACAATAAATGTCCTGAAAGGGCTGTAGATCAATCTGCCGAAATCCTGGTTGGATATGTAAACAAAGCAAAAATAAAAGAATAGCCTGTAAGCATATACTAAATGCACAGAAAGACAGTTGTAGGAAGACAAAATACTTAAAAGCTACCCAAGTTTCACTCTTACGTCGGATTCTCACTCTAACACTGCACCAACCTCTGTGAAACAGTATAAACCTGTGACTGGGCTGTGTCGCCCCTGCTATTATTTGTTTAACATTATCAGGGCCAAACGGCTCCTGCAACACTGCTGACTGCTTGTAGGTTTACAGTTGAATGTTGCTCGTTTGATTTGTTGCCCATTTGATCAAACAAGACTGCAAGCAAGGTTTGTTCGGTAAAGTTTCATTCAGTGACTTCAATTTATGTGCATCATAACACTACCCACTGAGAGCAATATATCATGAACACATCAAATCAGAAGGCAAATGCAGAAGGACCATTCACTGGATCTTCACCAGGACCTGTAGTCAGTGTTATTGACTGCTTCAGTGGCCATTTTTATGATGCCCATGCAGTGAAAATATAAGACTAAGAAAGGTGTTGGGGACAGCTTTAGGGAATACAGGGAGCACATATGTCAGTTTTGCTTAAGAGTAACTTTAAAAAAAATACTTTTAAACTTATTTTCATTTTGATGTTTGAATGTTATGACTGCCTCTGACTTACTTTCATTATTTCAATTCCCAAGTTTCAAGCAACAGTTAAGTTCTTTCATATTTTAGACAAGTCATGGAACATGTAAGGAATAATTGAGCAGAGCTACCTTTCCATCTAAGATTAAAACTGTAATTGTAATGTTTCAATACGGAAAATGTCAGTTCAGATTAATCTCTGAGGCTCTGGCATTATTATGATTTATTAATTTTGACTATATGACAAAAAGAAAGCAAAAAAAAAGTGAAGAGGTAATTTTAGCAGTTTGCAGATGCATGAAGTCAGGCTGAACTCTGGACTAAGGAGGACTGTCTTGAAACTAACAGTGAGAATTTGCTGGCTTATAAAAGTAACACAGGATAGATTAAACACGAGTTGCTGTCAGTGTAATTCTGCCCTGATTACAAAAGACTTGCTGTCAGTGTAACTGACTTACATCAGTGTAAGGCCTCTCTGTAAATAGACTTGCACCAGGAGCCAGATTCTAAAACACCTGCTCTCAGCCTGTTCTCAGTTTGTGGTCACATACACTGAACGCAAGTATTTTGGAATCTGGTCCCAGGTCTGCCCTACCAACATTTATTTATTAAAATAATAAATAGAATTGTGCTTTTGCCCTAAAGAAACAGACTTATTCAGAGTTCTGAAGATTTTTTTATGGTTATTCAACACGATTTAGATCCGGAATGGTTTAATATTATAAACTAACAGAAATTCATTTAGGTGGTGAGATTAATTTAATTTGTTGTTTCATGGAGACTATCATGACAAATATTTTTTTTCTCTTTTGTATACTAGACAATGTCCTGAGATAGCAATGGGTGTAGATTCAACACCAATCTTTGCTAATGTTGTATTGCTCTGGTGAGATGGAAAATTTGTTTTTATAAGTAATTTTTCTGGTTTCCGACATACCTATTTTCAATGCCTGAGCAATATTTTTATTTTATGTTCAGGTAATTCTAATAGTTTATTTTTATTGTTATTGTTAAATATTTGCAAACAACTACTACCTTTTTAAATGTATTCATTCATTCTCACCAGTGAAGATCCATTACCTTCATACAAGTGTTATTAAAAATATTGAGTTGGCTTGTTTTAACTCCACTATTTTTAGAAAGCCTGCTTTCACTAACCCATGTTAAAATTTGAATAGTAACCATCCTTTCTGGATGAGAAAGGATGTGATTAAAGGACAGTTTGTTAGATAGTCTAGAATTACTTCTAATGATAATATGATTTTAGATGAAGTCCATCCACAGAAAAATATGATTGGAGGCAAGAAATTTTAGAAACATCTGGATGACAATGTAATTCCTAAGGTTATAGCTAAGAAAGATGAAGTTTCCCCTGTTTTAATTAAATACCCGAATACACACAATAATGGATTGAAATGGGAAGTGAAAAAAGACTTTCACATGGCCACATCTTTATGTTTCACCACTGATAATAAATTATTTTAGGATGAAAGCACTTAATTATATTTATTATTTTAATAAATAATTACTGGTGGAACAGACCTGATACTTTTTTGCTAGGTTTTGGTCTTGGGTGGTTGAAGATTACACTATGTATTTTGTGTTAGTTTGCTGTGGCCAGTATTTGTTCTGTATACCCATATATCTTCCCAATATATGTTTGCTCACAACCAACATACTGTTTCAATGGATATTAACCTCAGTGTTTCACTACTCACTGGATTAACAATTTTATTAAAACAGTTATCTCAATGTATAGGTCAGTCTGAAATCTCACGACACGTTTTGCCAGCAGACAAAGGTGTACATACACCTTCTTCTACCATGAATTTCACTAACACACCACTTACTGTTGAAAATGATATTCAGTCTTTCAATCACATTTCCATTGGTAGTAAGTTTATCCAGCAGTGATTGGCATTACCACTCCCATTTGTATCAACATCTACTAATCAATAGAGTTAGTATTATCTGGACAATTAGGCAAACTTAAAAAAAAAATGTTTAAAATCAGTCTTTGCAGTTGGACAACAGTTATTTCCATGAATGCTTAAAATTTTGTAGGATTCCTGAGCATTTCTGTATGTGGAAGTTCCCAAATGGTTGGATAGAGAGGGTCAGCTCTGCATTTGGGCCTTCTTTGTTTTTTTAAAGGGTTGGTAGTGAAATTTTAGAAATCTTGATTCAATATTGTAGATCTAGCACTGATAATTTATTATTTTAATCCTGCAAGTTATGATGCATTTTTAAATGGAACAATCACTATAGGAAAGGGAAGAAATCAGATACTATAAATTTAACCCACTGGGACATGGCCAATAATTTATTTTTAGATTTTCCTCCATTTTGGGGATTGGTGAGATAGGACAGTGGGAGGAATCACTGCCAGCAGAAGCAACACCATCAAGGAGCTAATCGGAAGTATGGTTAAGCCAATGGATGTCCTTATGCCATAGGTGAGCAACACCTAGTTACTGTGGACTTTCAGTGACCTTTCTATTTTGGAACATTCTAATTCCAATGGAGTATTGACTATGGAATTAATTTCAAATGAAAACAATGACTTGAATATTTTCAACTTCATTAGCACTAAAGTTATGGATGAATGTAGGTCATTGTTTCAGAAGGGTTTCATCTTTTGTGCCAGTCAAATGAGCACACATTGTTGACATTCTTATTGAATTGAAGTTTTATGTTAGAAAGTTTAAATGTGCACTTATGTTTTCTCACAGTGACTGTTCAAATTCAAAATGTTTGCATCATCATAGTAATCACCTTCAACATTGTTTGAAAAGCTGTGTGAAAGTGATATCTGACTTATTTTACAGAAAGAAAAAAAAAATTCAGAGATTTGCTTAATCTTTCCCAAGTAGAGGGTCTGTTGCTAAATGAACTCTCTTCTGACTGTTCTATCTAAATTATGAAACGTGATGAGGGTGGGAGTGTTGTTATTATGAACTTTATTGTGTGGGAAACATGATCGCTATGCTTAACAATGATTATTTTTCTACTAGCATTTCCAGGTATGAGATATTAAATATAGATGCACTGACAGTTTGCTACAGGAGATTCTATTGGATCAATGTATTTCAGAAACATCATAAAAATTTTTTTTTGGTGTTCGAAAAATTCATAAACAGATTTGAACCACTACTAATACTATTTGTGTCGGGGGAAGTAAAACAGATCTCCTTGCCATATTTGTAGGCTGGAAATTGAAAAGTATTTGTGATCAGTACCACACAGTTTTGAAGGTCTTCTGCATTTCATGGATGTTCATAATACAAAATTCAATGGTGATCTTATTTTAGTCACAGATTATATGCAAGATCTTTGTATGCTTAAACCAGAAGATTTAGGTCTGGAATAGTTTAGGAATATTTTTGAATCAAATTTTATTTCTGGCAGTGAGATTAATTTAGTCTGCTTTTTGTGAAGACTGTCCTAATGATGTGTTTTGCCTCTGAAGGTAATATTACAGGAAATGTTCTAGGGTAGTAATGGGTGTATCTTCAGCACCGATATTTCCTTACCCCATATTATGCTGCTGAGAGAGAGAATTTTGTTTTTACTATTATTTTTTTCTGATTTCCTATATACCTATTTGTGATATTTGAGGAATATTTATATGGTCAAGAACAGTGAAACTTTTTTATTTTTTAAATATTTGGAAATGACTAGTTTTGTTTTCAAATTTACACAGTCTTTCCTATCATACAAGAGTTCCCTAGATGTGACTATTATTAAATATATTAAGTTTGCTTATCTTGAAGCCATTGTTTTTAGAAAAGCCTACTTACACTATCACATATTTACCTTTTTAGAAGAAATCATCCATTCAAGATGAAAACAAATGTGATTAATGGAAACTAATTATATTGTCTAGGCTGATTTCTATTGATTGTGTTTTTTAAATGAAATACATTCACTGAGGAAAGTGTTCTTAAACAGCAATATCTAAAAACATCTGGCTGACTATATAATTGCTGAGGTTATGGCTAAGAAACATTATTTTTCCCTATTTAAATTTAAACCTTTGGGTAAAAAGTAAAAATAGACTGAAAGGGGGAGAGAAAATGACTTTCACGTGGCCTTATTGTTGTTTCTCTATTGATAATATGGCAGTGAAAGATATTAATCAACATCAGCAGATAGTTATAGTCACGGATGACTTTTTTTTTTTTTGAGAAATTTTGGTAAAAGACCTAGTTTTCTTTACAAAAGTGGTACAAACATTAAGAACAAATAAGAATTTTGTCACAGTGTTCCTTGAAATAACAGACTGAAATGAATATTTAGACTTAGCTGTTGAAAAAAAGTAAATATCCTGATAATATCAAATTAATTGATCTGAACATCATGAAAATACTATTACATGCAAGGGGCACTTAGCTTTTAATACTTCCAGAGTGGTTTCTTCAGCAACATATTTAGAATGTCCAGAGGTTTATATAGGTAAAACTGTCAAAAGCACTCTTGCATCTTATTTACCTCCATAACTATGCCAGTGAAAAGCCTGTCTTGGAAAATGCCTTAATGAAGCTTAGCAAATTATGTTTGAATTTTAAGAAATTTCTGTTTTTCATTTTGTAAAATGTTACCAATCAAAGTAGAGCTGATTGGGATAACTGTCTATTATATAGGGAACTTGTCAGACAATTCACATTAAATGTGGACAGGTTTCCAGATCTAAATAATATTTCAGTTATGAATTTTTGAAAGATAAAATATAACATTCTTTTTCAGTTTATTCTTAAAAGATTGCTGATTTAGTGTCTTTCAGTAATATAATTTTCACATTATTAATTATAGTATATTATTTACTTCTGTTCATGGTATTTATAATTTTTGAAGAAGCCTGTTTCTTTCTAGAAAGAAAACACTTAATTTTATTTATTATTTTGGTAAGTCTTGATAGAGCAGACCTTCTTTATTAGTTTTTATTTTATTGTTTCCTGATATTGGGTGATTGCAGATTACAGGCTATTGACTTACAGGTCATTTTAAGCCTACCCATTTCATCCCAATGTAATGCTATGGAAATACTAATTAGTACCCAAGATTGCATTTAGTTATGACTGCCCATGTCCAGGGGGGTTGTGGGCACTATTCCTGGTAAGAATTTACAGTGTCCCATCCACTCGTCCAGGTTTCTCTTGAACAGTGTCATAGAGGTGCTCTATTTCACATGAATTGGTAGCCAATAACAAAAACCCAGCAGTTGCTGGAAGATAAGTCTGTCCCTCCAGCATGTCCTATTTAAGTCGTAGGCCATATTTAGGTTCCTGGAAAGGGTATCCGTAGTCCTGTTTGTTTTATTGATATGCAGCAAGTTCATTAGGTCTGGGTCTTGAATTGCTGTGTAGGCCAGGCATAAATCTCCCCCAAGTCTATATGATACAGAGTATAGTGACAGGGACTTTAGTTGGTCTGTTTAAGTCACATACTGGAGTGCCTTGATCTTCTTTCTAGTTGCTGCACATGCTTTGTATGGTATATGCCGAATGTGGCATCATACTCAATTTCACATTATTACATTGTTTGTGCCAAAGGGAATGATGCATTTCTTTGCATTCAGTTTGAGACAGTGAGTAATACACCAATTGCTGATCTGAGTGAGACCCTCCTGGAGTATACTGACATAATTTAGGGATTCAAAGATTGCATGTAGTTTGCAGTAGTCTGCAAACTTGGTCAACCACAATCCCTTAGTTTTGACCTGAACTTCTGTGAAGTATATACCAAACAGTAGGGGGCCCAGTACTGACCCCTGTGGCATCCTACTGGTAACAGTTATGCTGGTTGTAGTAGAGTCACCCACTTTGATAGTGTGTGCTTGGTTTGTGAGCCAGTTGGCACTTACTATGAAGGGGTTTACATTCAGTTTGCTAAGTTTATCAATAATGCCTGAGTGTGGGATTATGTCAAAAGATTTGTCAAGTCGAGGTATGCTGTGTGCACAGATTTGCCCTTGTCAATGGCCCTGGTCACATTTTCAGAGTCCACCCTTGATGAAGCTGAATTGGGTAGAATCCAGGGTTTGGAGGTCACTTATGTCTTTGAGGTCCATAATGATATGTTCCATGGTCTTACAGATAATGCTAGTCAGGCTTATGGGTCTGTAATTCCCTGGGTCTGTTGCTAGGCCACCTTTGTGGAGGAGAATAACTGTAGCTGTTCTCCATTCTGCAGGAACAAAGCCTGTGGTCAGGCTATGATTGAAAAGGGTACTTAATGGTGATGCTAGTTCATGTTTTAGCCTGTTTAGAAGACAGCCTAGGATGTCATCTGGTGCCATAGAGACTGCGTTTTTTTTTCCTTGGACAAGGCTTTGAGGACCTGCTGTTCAGATATGTAAGCTAGGGAAGAAGTTTGAGGGAAGGTTTGTGATAAGTTTGGAGGGGATAAGGGAGTGAAATTTTCACCAAACCTGTTCACTATCAGGCTTGCTATCTCTGTGGGTTCAGAGCATGTGTGATACTGTTGGTCACTAGTTTTGCACATGCTTGGGTCCTATCATTTAGGCTACGTACATTTCTGTAAAATGCCTTATGGTTATCCTTGGCTGTACTTGCTAAGTTTCTCTCATTTGAGCCCTTACAGGATTTGTCAAGTTGTCTTATTTGCCTTTTGAGGTTGAGGAGGGTGCTTTCCATTGTTAGGGCCTTGGCTTTGTTTTCTTGGACAGCAACTTTTTGCATTTATTGTAAAGTTGGTTGATGCTGGATGTCCACCATGGCAGCGTGTTCTTACTTGGGGTCCTAACTTTGATTCTTTCTGTTACAGCCAGGTTTATACACTTGTGCAAGTGATTGTACAGGCTTTAGTGTAAGCTTTGGCATAGTTACCACTTCCAGCTTCGAGTGGGGCTTGACCTTCATCTACGAGGGTATAGTTTGCCTTAGTGAAGTTTTTTAGTCTGATTTCACCCTTTGTGAATTCTGGTGTTAGTGCCAGCTCTAAGGTGACTATTTTGTGCTCAGATTTAACTAATGAGGGTCCAATAGCTGCATCAGTGCATCTGTTTGACATGTTAATGAGGATCAGGTTTAGAATGTTTGTTCCTCTTGTCAGGGTATGAACAATTTGTTGCAGGGTATTTGAATTAACAAAGTCAAGGAACTTTTGCTCTAGCAAGTTGGGGCTAGTGTAGGTTTCCCATTTGATGATGGAATAATTGAAATCTCCCATAACCAGAATGTTTGGTAAAATTTGGATTGTCTGCAGTTTGATCAAGTAGGGCTCATGGGCGTTGTGACCCATGGAGGGGGATCTGTAACTGGCTTTGACTTGAATGGGGGTTTTACCCAACATAACCTGGACATGAAGTAACTCTATGCATTTGTCCAGTTTAACTAGATGGGAGGTGAATTTACCTCTAATAAAGATAGAAACACCACCTCCTTTGGTTTTCACACATTTATTTTGTAGTCTAAGAGTGTGGAAGGCATTGTAGCCTTGCAAGCCCGGGGTACTTTCTCAGGCCTTCAACCAGGTTTCTGTGACTGCACAGACATCTACATCTTCTAGTGATAGAAGTGCTTCCAGGGAGTGCAGTTTTTGGTTTAAGCTCCTAACACTTAGCAGCATGACCCTTATTGTGTTCCATTTGGCTAATTTCACATTGGTGATGTTTTCAAGACTTTGCCTAAAAAATACACTATCTGGTGGGTTGCAGGATTATTTGCTCATGGAATTAGTGAACGCCACTGAACCTGAAATTGGTAATGATGTTTTATGGGCAGACTTAATGGAGAAGATACAGAGCGAGGATATTCAACAAGTTGATAACAGAAGGTGATATGCCGAGATGGTAAATACTGGAGTGGAAAAAGGAGATGGAGCAAATATGGGAAGAAAAAATCTTTTTATGGTACAAATTGAAAATACAAAGGTGAACTGTACAGATAAAGTATGGGATGAAATAATAACGTCTTTAGGAGTTAAAGCATATGAGGTAAGGACATTAACTCGTATAAATAAAGAGACATTTTGGATTTTATTTTTAATAATGATTAAGTAATGGGAAAACGTTTTGGGAGAGTATGAAAAAAGACTGTGCCCCTTGGAACTCCTATGTATTTAAAGCATTTCATAGACAGACTAATAAGAAATTAATATTTGATTCAGGAATGAGGTTTACTTTAAGAAGACATTTATTAAGTTTATGCAAAGATGTCATAGATATTATTAAAAGTTTGATACAGAGGTTTGTGGATGCATGGGATTGCAATGTTGTTTTGAAAACTGAAAATTATAATTCGTGGGATGTTTACAATTTTATAAACATGGAAGGGGATGGAGTTATGGTAAAATATTGTAGCCAGCCAAAACCATGTTTTTTTGTGTGAGAAAGCTGACAATTTGTTTAATAATTGTGGGAAAAATAAAATGTTTTGCTTGTGGAAAGACAGGACATGATATAAGCAACTGTGAAGTAAAGTGCTATAAATGTAAAAAGCAGGACACTTGGGGAAGTTATGTAAATTTAAAGTAACAGAAGTAGAACAAGAAATGGTAGACACATTAATAGAACAAAATCAAGAAACTGAATCTATAGACACGGAGAAAAAAGTACAGTGTACAAAGAATTAAATAATTTAGAGCATAAGAAATCATAATTTTTTAAAATTTTAATTAAGGAGATGAAGAATCTGGATTGAGTGATAGTGAAGATATAAAATGGAATTTAGTTAAGCAAAAAAGAAATTCTATTGGTAGGAGTTTGAGAAAGAAAAGGAAAGCTGTTGAAGGACATAATAAAGAAAAAAAGGGAAAGGTTGAAGGACATAATAAAGAGAAAAAGGGAAAGATTAAGTGAAATATTAGAAAGTTAACATTTTGTGTAAGATACTTGCATTAAATGTTAATAGCTTAAAAAATACTGTAAGAGAAATAGGCATTCTTGAGTGGTTTAAAAAGCAAGAAAGTGACATTATTACACTAGAAAACTAGGTTTTTAACAAAAGAAAAGAGGCAACAATTAGAAGTATGGTGGGGAAAAATGTAATTTTGTAATTTAGGGAGAGAGACGTGTTCAGGAATTTTTTTTTATATAAGGAGATGATAAAAATTTTGCATATTACTTTTGTTGTACGTTGAACTACAATTCTTGCTGTAAGATAGAAAGATCAGGTTTTCAGAATTATAGCAATTTATGTGTATGTGACAAAAAAAAAGAAAGAGAAGAGATGTTCAAAGATATATTTCAATATCTGGGAGTAAACATGGATATAATTGTTGCAGGAGTTTCTAATTGTAATGTAAGGCAGCAAAATAAATTATATGATAAGAAAATGTTAGATATTATAAGATATGGAAATTTGCATATTTGAAATATGAATACTTGGACTTATAAGGGAACATAAATTGGAAATAGACTATTTTTTAATTTCATCAAGATTGCAAATTGTAAAAGAGTTTTGGGGACAGGTGTTTTGGATCACAAGACAATCTGGATTGCTTTGAAATGTAATTCTGATTACATAAAAATAGGAAAATGAATAAAAAGAATTAATGAAGTTAAATGAGATGATGAAGGGAATATTGATATAAACATTATGGCAGGATCATATAGAAATGATGTTTTATGAAGACTGGGCAGAATGGTAGCTGCATTTTAAACAAAAATATAAAAAGTGTTATACAAGTTGGGAGAATATTAAAAAAGAAAGAAAACAGAGTATGAAATTAAGTAAGGATATATTTCTTAATTTAGAAAGGAATGGAGAAAACTATTTCATTTAAAGAACAGGAAATATATGACAAATAAGAAGAAAATAAAGTATTTGCTGTATAAGCAAAGATATATTTTGCAATGAAAAATTGAGGAAATTCCACCATATTTGAGCAAATTTATTGAAGAAAATGGAAGTATCATGAGGCAAATTAAAGACATGTCAGGTATATTGCATAGGACACAATATACAATTCTGGGAATAGTAGAAAGGTATGTTAGAGTTTTAGGGTCTATATTAGAACATCAAAGTTTCAAAACTTTGAATGTTCTAATATCGACCCCTGTTCGGCGAAAGCTGAAAATATTGAAGCAACAGAAAACCGAATGTTTTCCTAGGGAAAGAATTTGGTTGTCTGTTTCTGTTGCTTCGGTATTTTCAGCGCTGTGATGGAAAATTACAGGTTGGGTTAAGATAAGTGTGCGATTGAGTGCAGGTTAGGTTAGTTAGGGTTAGGGTGCAGGTTAGGTATGTGTGCAATTGTGTGGATGTGAGGGTTAGGGCAGGTTAGGTGAGTTAGGGTTAGGAAACTGATTAGGTATGTGTGCGATTGTGTGGATGCGAGGATTAGGGCAGGTTAGGTGAGTTACAGGTAGGGCACAGGTCAGGTAAGTGTGTGATTGTGTGGACGTAAGGGTTAGGGTGGGGTAAGTCAGTTAGGGTTAGGGCGTGGGTGAGGTGAGTGTGCGATAGTGACGGACCTTAGGGTTAGGATTTGGGTTAAGATAAGTGGATAGTTAATGGTGTGTGTATAGTTTAGTGTATGGTTAGGTGTAAGATTTTAGGTGTATGTGTGTGGATTGCTGTTTGTTTGGTATGCTTGTGTTGTGTGTATGTGTTTTGGAACTGCAATTTTTTTCCCTAGGAAAAAATTCGCTATTCTGTATGTTCGATGTTTTCAGCTTTCGCTGAATAGGGGCGATATTAGAACATTCAAAGTTTTGAAACTTCGATGTTCTAATATAGACCCAAGTTTTAGAGGACAGATAATGCAATTTAATGCAGAATGGAAAGTATTTTTTTTTCAGAAAGTGATAATAAAGATTTGGAAAAAAAAAAGATTAAAATGAAAGAACTGGAAAGTATTTTAAGGAAGTTAAATTTAGACTCTGCGGTGGGTCCAGATGGAATAAAGCATAGAATGTATAATATGGCAGTAACTCAAAACTATTTTTTAAAAGTTTTAAATGAATGGCTAAGAAAGGAATTCCAATATAAAGAGTTGTATAGTGGTATAATTAAATTCATATGGAAAAAAGGTGATAAATGTGAAAAACAGAATTGGAGACCTATAGTTCTTAATAACACAGATTATAAGATCTTCATGAAAATTTTACAAAAGAAAGAATGGAAGTCAAATTAGGTATGATTATAGATGAAAATATTGGTTTCCTATTATTTAAGCGAACGCTTAAAGTTGCGAATGCTGTTTCGTCTAATGTGTTTACGCGAAATGGCAAAATTCCAAAAGCACAGAACAGAGACTTTTTTTTCCTGGGGAAAAAAAAATCACTGGGCCATTTTTGAGACTTTGCCATTTCTACCACTGTAGTGCAATCTCTGAGTTGGTATATTTAAGTTGGGGGTGTGGGGGGCACAGCCCCCCATAACGGGGATGTGTGGGGGCGAAGCCTCCCACTTTTTGTGTTTATTTTTTGTTTTTTTGATTTTTGTTTTTTAATGGATCGGTGATTTTTTTTTTCCCCTGGGAAAAAATCACTGATACATATGTTCGACATTTTGGATTTTTGGAGTTTTTGGGTCAATTTATATAGCATTTGCAATTTCATACTTCATTAATATAATATAGACCTGAAAATATTTATGGTATAAAAGGTAAAGTTCAGGATTTGCTATTGATTAGAGAATTAGTGCATGACATTTTATATAGGGGGGGTTCAAGCAAAGTTAATGATGGGTGATTTAAGTAAAGCTTTTGATTCAATTTAACATAGCACTTTATGCAGAATATTTGATTATGTATAATATAAGTGATGATAAAAAGTGTTTATATTACTGTGTATAAGTTAAATATAGTTAAGGTGTTAGCAAACGGTTCGCTTATTGAAGAAATTGTGCTTGAAAAGGGTATAAGGCAAGATTGCATCAGTAATTCCAAAACCATGCTATATATAAGGTTTTTAAACAAATCTTAAAACTTACACAATGGCAAACCCAACTGCATTAATATTTGACCTCTGTCTTGTGCAGGTAAATAAATATTAACTGTTGTTTTTATGGTAGTAATTCTCCTGTTGGTCATTTCCAAATATGTTTCATAGCTCATTACATAATGCTGCTACTAATTATATTCTGTTTAAATGTTCTATATTTGTTTATTTTTTGTATGCCTCTGTTGAATACCTCTGTTCACTATATTCTTTATTTTTTATACTTTTCTCCCCAGAAAAAAAAGTTTCATAGCTCATTACCCAATGGTGCTATTAATTAATGCTATTTTGTGTATTTATTCATTATTTGTATACATCTATTTACTGTGTTTACGTAATGCAGGAATTTCTTGGGGCTCTTCTCCCCGAGCCTTTTCTGAAAAGGGGTAGCTTTCTGTCCAGTCAAACTATCCCAGTAAACCATTGCAATAAATAAATATAAAACAGACTATTTCCAGGTGGATGTCTCATGTTACTGCCTATTGCTATTGCCTACTGTTATACTCCCCATAATTGGCCACTTATAGGCAGGGCCAATTCCACAGTGGATTTGGTTTATTTGGTGGCTTTCTGGAAAGCGATGTCTCTAGAAGTATTCTAGAGGCAGTAACATGGTCCTCTGTACATACTTTACTGGATTCCTTTTCAGGGTCCAAAAAAATGTTTTGCTAGTACCATCTCCAGGTGCTCCTGGAAACTTAGTTTATTGGCCTACTCTTTTTTTAGTTTTCAAAGCTATGGTAATCTTCCTGCATAGCTTAGGCTACTGCAACAGTGACAGTACAGTTGTACAAATGCACTTTCACTTTTACATTTACTATTGAATTGTTTCCCAGCTATGTTTTTCCATGGCTCTTGCCTCCCTTCTTAGGCAAAAAAAAAAATGATCTGAGGTAGTTTGCGCTCCTAACTATTTTGATTTGGAGGTCCTCTCAAGATCCTGACATCTGGAGCATGTGGAAGGCACCCTTAAGCCTTGAAAAGCTGAATCCTCATGAGAGGTAAGGCCCATATTGGTTAAACTAACAGTGATCCATCAGAACAGCTACTGTTATGGTACAGTACTTACACAACTGTACCTTCTCGATCATAAATCCCTTACACAATGAATATCATCCTAATAGGACAGCTCTTCCAATGAAGCTTTTATATACCAGTTCCTCAGTTTAATCCATTTCTTGATTACTGAAAGATTCAGTAAGGGCCATTTCTTTAAAACTAGCCAACCAAATGGAACTGCAGTAGTTTTTGTAAATCCTTTGCCAAGGTTTGGTACTCTTTTGAACTGACTATACGTGGAGGGCAGAGGAAGTCTCCCCATGTACCCCAGGGAGTGTAGTGGACCCCTCATAAAATATGTCAGACACTCATTGTTGGTGAATAGCCCATGTCATGCACAATGCTGTGACATAGGCAGTGTTATAAAAGATGAGGACATTCCTAATCTCCTTAACTGTTTCCCTGCAAGGAGAAGGGATTAAGGACAACTGGCTTAAAAGAGCACTATACCCAGGACTGATACCCTCAGTCTTGAACAGGAATGCTATCTAGTAAAAGCAGGTAGCAGGCGTGTGTGTCTGTGTGTCTGTGTGTGTCTGTGTGTGTGTGTGTGTGTGTGTGTGTGTGTGTGTGTGTGTGTGTGTGTGTGTGTGTGTGTGTGTGTGATATACTGTTACTTCCAGTATCAATCACAATCATGACTCTTAGCAGGTAGGAAAAAATGTCAGAATTACAAATCTGCTTGCTTTGGCACAGGGATTTACTGTCCTGAATAATCAACATTCTTTATGCTAGCTATCCCTGTACATTAATATAGAACTCTGAGTGACTACTGGGGAATTCTTGTTTTATACACTCATTTCTAAATAACTATACTAGCTTCTGAGGGAGGTATTAGTAAAATTAGGTCCTTATAGAGTGAAAAGTTAAGACTGTGCTGTTCCCCAGTCCTGTAGCTGATCCTTCAGTTGATAGGTATCCTTCCTGTTATCTCTAGACTCTCATTGTAAGTACTACTTCCAGGAGGGGTCATCAATCCTTGGGATGGTATTATAGGGTGGGAAGGTAAAGTGGGTTGTAATACGGTGAGTAGCAGAGCTACGTGTTCTGCTTAAACTGGGGCTTTTTGATGTCTGTCCTAACTAAAACCTGGTATGATAGGCTATGACAATCGTGCTTTAATTAATTTGAATACTTAATGGGTGAAACTTAATTAACCAGCTGCACATGTCTCCTTTCCTTTAAAAAGTAAATATTCAATGCATTTTGGAGACATGTGTAGCTGGTTAAGTTTAACCCATTAAGTATTCAAATTAATTAAAGCGTGATGTCATTGGGTGTTTTCCAACAGGAAGGTTATAAATAGAAAGAGATTTGCAGTTTGACCCACATCTGATGAAGTGTATAAATGAAAACATAAGTGTACAGCATTTATGTGTGCATTAAACAGTGGTTTTATTGTTCATTCCTGCAGCTTTATTGTTTCGCTATCTGTTTTGGGCTGCTTGTTTTCTTGGTTCTGGTCTGCCCAGCTGGTGCTTTGTCTGTTTATTACTACTTTGACTTGAGCTACTCCATTGGCTCAGTGCCACATAGAAATCTACTGAGCAAGCTGGATGGACTTGGCATAGGAAAAGTAACAGTAAGGTGGACAAGAAGAGCATAGAGAGTAATGGGCATACCTCTCAATTGTACAGATTTTGACTCATATTTTGGCCTGTTTTCATAAAATTGTGGTTTTCTGGAAATCAGTGGCAAATTATTAAAGATGAAGTCAGAAAACGACAGGAATTTGAGTTTCAGACTTCTTACCCTTCAGAAAATTAATTCTAATGCAAAACCTATTATTGTAAGAGCAATATTTAAAAATTGTCCCTAATTTTGTACCTTTGTCCCCACCATTATGTATGGCTTTGTCCAGATTTCTTGCTGTAAGAAGTTGAGAGGTATGATGGTGTGACTGATTTTACCTAAGGACAGGTGAACAATCAGTGATGTGGCAGTAAATGCCGGAACCTACTGGAACCAGTACTGTTCTTTATGTTTCAACATAACAATGAGCATTGGAAACAGGATTTTTTTTTTTTTTTTGCAGATAACAGCAAAAATGGAACAGTAGTTAAGGATGGTGGGCCAAGCCTGTCCAGACATCTTAATGAGTGACAGATTGGAGCTGAAATTTAATTCACACATATGCAAGGGGGTATACTTTGGCATAATAAAGATGTTATTGCATTTGTGGTCAAACCTGAGTGCTGTAGCTCCCTGTGTATGGTCTAAACTATAGCAATGGCTTGCTATATTGTATCAAGCAGTTTGCTATTGATTAAAAGTAAAAACAAAATCTGTCTTTTTTTTTTTAACTAAACCTCATCATTGTAGTGTTGCATACAGGCAGTGTATAAACTGTTTTCTACATTTGTAGGGAGCAGTTTGCTACAGTTTAAAAGAACAACTTTTTTTTTGGTTAACTAAACCATGAGCGGAGTAGAGGTCCATGTAGGCAGGGTATAAACTGTAGTAATTGTTTGCTACATTTATAGCAAGTGGTTTGCTACAGTTTAACTCATTCACTTCAAGAAAGCTAAGAAAGTTTGTACTGTAACTTCCAATGGGCGGAGCCTAAGCTTTTTGATGGAATCAAATTATGTTGTCATATTTCAGACAAATGTTCATATCTCTGAAACCATAGAGGTTACTTAAGTATAAATGGCAACTCTTCAGCACAAACTATCTTTACAGTGGTAGTATTCTTTAGATTCTAGGTCTTAAACCAAATTTTATAAGTCAAAGTAAATACAGCAACTATTACATTTGTAATAGTTTGTAAACAACTTACAATATCTCAGCAACCACTCAAGTTACACACATAGCAGCATTTTATTTTTCTGGTTGACAGCTTTCATATGATGCTAAGAAGTTCTCTCTATCCCACTTGGTTGTTGAGATATTCAGAAAAATGTGAAAACTATATCTATATAAATTACTACTGTATGCTGACAAAATGAATGTTCTATTGTCTGACAATTCTTTCTATAGTAAAATTACACTGTTTGATGTTAACAAGGTAATTCGTATTAAAGACAAGTTGTATGATGTTATCTGGGCTGATAGAAGTTAGTTTGATTATTTTTATGTGCAACATCCTTTGATTCCTGTTATACAGGGCCTGCCCAAGTTACACAAGGATCCTGTAAATCCACTGCTTAGACCTATAGTCTCTGGTAGAAAATGGAGTACAGAGTCTGTCCATCTTTCTAGAAGAGCATTTTAGATGACTTGTCAATACCAAATCACATATCTTGAGTGACTCCCAACAATTTCTGGTTGATCTTTGAGTTTACACAGGCTACATTTGATGCAGAGGGATGGTACTTGGTAACCTTGGATGTAAGTTCCCTCTTTCCAGTTATACCTAATCTGTTAGGTATTGAATGGGTAGTACAATATCTGATGGAATAACATATAAATAGTGATAGTAAGGCTGAATTACTTTATTTACTTGAGTTGGTTTTATATAACAATGTATTTGTTTTTGAAGGTAATTATTTTTTGCAAAGAGATGGCGTAGCAATGGGCGCATCATGTACCAACAGCTACGTCAATCTCATTATGCTCATCTGAGAACTTAAGCACATATTGGTTGATACATACGCAGAACATATTTTATTTTACAGATGTTTTGTGGATGATTTATTTTTCATTTGGAAGGGTACACTAGATGAGCTGGTTAAGTTTATAGAAGAGAATAATGCTAGCACTAATTTCTGAGATTTACAGCTGATTATTCCAAGGTAGAAATTAGTTACTTAGATGTACTTATCAAGAGTTTCAAGCAGTGGACAGGTGGATATTTCACTATACAGGAAACCTTGTTACAGGAACAACTTTTTACATCGAACAAGCATGCACCCTAAATATTTATTTGATAACATAGTACAAGGGCAAGGACTTAGATCTCAAGGGTGAATGTCAGTGAAGGCAATTTTATGGCTGAAATGAAAGACCTAGAGAATAAGTTTGTGGATAGGGGCTACAAGAGGTATAATGTACAACAAGTATTGAATAAAGTCTCTGATGTTAGAGAAGGTAGAGGCAGGCCCTTCTTTTCTTCAGATCCACCTTCTATTCACCCTAAGAGACTGAGTGATGGTAAATGCAGGACTTATTCTTACACTACAGGGTATGTCTTGGATATTATAAGGAAGCATTGGCCCATTATAACAACAAATAATGATCTTAAAAAGATAGTGGGTGAACAACCTAACTTTATCTTTAAGAAGAAATGATCTTTAAAACAGCTGCTTTGTTATCCAAAACAGTTTATTGATGGTAAAATTACTAGGAATAAAATGGGTTCCACTTATAAAGGAATTAGACCATGTCATACTTGTAAGTTCTGCAGTTATATTGACACTGCTGGTATGTTTATACAGGTCTATATAAAATCCGCGAACCCTTAAAAAAAGCGAATGCTGATTTATCGATCCCATGTAAGCAAAAGCTTACAATCCCAGACACTCGGAACAGCAATTTTTTTCCCAGAGAAAAAAATCTCCGTTCCATAAAAAAATAAATAAATAAAAAATAAAAACTTCAAAACATTACATAAAGTGGTGGGCTTCACACCCCCCCGATTCCCAGGGAAAGAAATCACTTATATGCCATTTCGCTATTTTACTGTTTCGTGCTTTCAAGTTTGATCAAGACTCATTCGAAGAATTGCGTCTTTGATGATATAACAGGAACCCGTTTATACATCCAGATCAGGGTAAACAGTATGTGTTTGGTGTTCAAGCCACTTGTACTTCTTCTCATGTGGTTTATTTAGCGTGCTGCACTGCCTGCATGAAGTTTTATGTAGGCAAGACTGATAGACAGTTGAAGGAACGTATACAAGAACACTTAAGACATATAAATAATGGTACTGATTGCAGTGCTCGTTCTAAACATGTGAAGCTCCCCTCACACACACATTGTTTTAAGTTTCAAGTTATAGCACAGGTAGCAGCTACTAAGAGGCTGGGTGGTGATAGGAATGCTACTGAAAGCTTAGAGAGCAAGTGGATAGCTAGGTTAAGGGCTGATTATGGTTCAGGACTAAATGATGAAGTTCCCCTTAAACCTTTGTTACAAACACACTCACTTTTTAGATGAGCTTTACATACACTTTGTGTGCATTAGTTGATTTTAAGTTTTTCTTATTTTTACATTTTATTACATTTATTTGCATTCTTTTAATACATAATTGCTTAATTGGTTGATTTGCTAGTTGAATTTCTGTATATATTGCTGTGTGTGTGACTGCATTTTTATACTGACATCTAAAGAAGCAGCAAGAGCTGTGAAAGCAGTTATGTTGTTTTAAAATAAAAAAAAACAGTTTGTTTTATGCTGAGAGCCTGGTGTCATCTCATCATTTTACTTTTTTGGACTGCTATATTTGAAAATGAATTTGATAGAAGGAGAGAAAAAGAGGAAAATGGAGGATTAGTATTAAGAAGTGAGAGAGAATTGTTTTTGGTAGGTAGAAGGAAGAAGACAGAGAAGCAGAGAACAAGGAGGAGATACTGGACAAATAACTAAGGTAATAGTGCTTGGAAAGAAGGAGAAAGCAAGGAGCTTGACATTTATCACCCAGGAGTTGGGCATGTGCAGAGCCAAGATCACCCAGGAGTTGGGCATGTGCAGAGCCAGGATCACCCAGGAGTTGGGCACGTGCAGAACCAGGATCACCCAGGAGTTGGGCACGTGCAGAACCAGGATCACCCAGGAGTTGGGCACATGCAGAGCCAGGATCACCCAGGAGTTGGGCACATGCAGAGCCAGGATCACCCAGGAGTTGGGCACGTGTAGAGCCAGGATCACCCAGGAGTTGGGCATGTGCAGAGCCAGGATCACCCAGGAGGTGGGCAAGTGCAGAGCCAGGATCACCCAGGAGTTGGGCACGTGCAGAGCCAGGATCACCCAGGAATTGGGCATGTGCAGAGCCAGGATCACCCAGGAGTTGGGCAAGTGCAGAGCCAGGATCACCCAGGAGTTGGGCACGTGCAGAGCCAGGATCACCCAGGAGTTGGGCACATGCAGAGCCAGGTATATTTTAGGTACTCTTTTATTTGGCCTTAAAAGTTGATGTTTAATGTGTTTCTTAGAATGAGAGGATGGCAGATCCAAATTTTGGCCAGGAAATAAGGGTACAAAGACTCACTAGCTGAGTTGCCAGCTTTTGTGACAGTCAATAACATTTTGTCAGTGGCTCTCAGCAGTCTAGTTTTAAAGTTGGAGAATATGTTTCAAACTAGGGCATTTTTTTCTGGTTAATAGATCAGTTTATGGGAAGTGAATAGTGTAGAAAGTGAAAGGTAATGGCTTAACTCTAACCACTGAATTTTTTTTTAAAGCCAGACAACGATATTGTGGCAGGGTTGGCCACTCAAAGATGTAAAATATGTCTCAAGGTGATTTGGTCGTGTTGACTAATGTTGCCAAATGGTAATGAGAATCTGACGGTGTTAAGTGGATTGAGGACCAGACCCACTCCAACCTACACTAGGTACCCATGCTAATGGTGGGAGGGGTGTATGTGCCCCTGTAGGCTAGTGTGTGCCTTCTACAAAGCCCAGAAGTCCTGGGTCAATAAGCTACTGGCTGGCTGGTGTCTATTTGCACAGCTTAGGTAATCTTTGGTAGCAGTGTTGAGTGAAAGCTGGACATAAATCAAATCAACCTGCCAAACAAGAACTTAGAATTGCTACACTCAGTGTAGGTTCATCAACACAAAGGAGATTGAAAGTGGATGACATGATGCTAAGGAGGAGGATGGACATCCTATGTATTCAAGAGATAAGATGGAAGGGCAGTGCAGCAGAGACATCTGGCTTGGGATCCAGAGTCTACTACTGAAGAGGAAGAAAGGCTAGAAATGGTATGGGAACTTTAGTGAGAGAGAGGCTTCAGAAGGCAGTGAGGGATATCATTAGAATTAGTGACAGACTCATTGCAATCGGACTCTAGCCTAATGATAGGCTGAGATTATGAATACTGTCCTATGTCCCACAGCAGGGTTGCGATAGTCAGGAAACGAGTGCATTCAGACAGCTGTTGCAGGACCCACTAGATAAAGCAGGACAACATGAATTGGTGTTGATAATGGATGACCTGAATGCACAAATTGGGACAGACCGAACAGGATATGAAGATGGCCTGGGTCCTAATGGGTGGGGCAACAGAAATAAAGGTGAGGCAATGGCTTAATAGTAGCCAATACATGTTTCAGAAAGACATACTGTCACAAGATCACATACAAGAGTGACCAACGTGCAACTCAGACTTTTTCCTAGTAAGGAAAGGACACAGGGTAGAATCAGCAAATGCAAAGTCACCCCAGGGAAACAGTTGGCCCACAGCATAAACCACTGGTTACCACAATCAGCTGCAAGTAGTGGTCAGAGAAGGTTCTAAGGTCAACAGGGACCAGGCTGAAGACCTGGAAGTTTACTGGAAAGAAAGCAAAACAGTTCAAGGAATTACTCAGGGCTTTAGCCTCAAGAAGAAGAGGAAGAAAGATGGAGTTGAAGAAGAAGAATGGCAGCAACTCAAGACAGCATCTGTGAGGACTAGAGAACAGATATGTGGCTAAGCCAGATATGGAAATAAGTACATAAGGAAAGCTGGTGGTAGAACGCAGAAGTCCAAGAAGTCATCAAAAGAAAGAAGGCGTGCAGGAATAAGTGGGAGATCAAAATGACCGATCAGGTTAGGTAGGAATACTGGTTGGCTAACAAAGGGGCTAAGAAAGCAGTTGCAAAAGCAAAGAACAAGGCATCAGAGGCTCTCTACCAGGTTCTGGAAACTGAGTCAGTAGACGACGCACAGAAAGGATCAGGTTGCAAGGCAAACACAAAGATTAAGAAGATAGTTAGACTGCCTTCATAAGGGAGGCCAGCAGCACCCTGCTCACCAGTCCATAGTACATCAAAGGAAGATGGAAGGAATACCTCCAGCAGCTTCTGAATGAAGAAAATCCCTCAGGAATTGTACTACCCCAGACACAGCCTACAATGAAGAAGAGAAGAGGAGCCCACCATCGAAGAAGTAAGAACAGCACCAAGGAAAACGAAGTCGGGGAAAACAGTAGGCTCAGGTGACGTCACAGCAAATATGAAAAAGATGCTGGGTGAGATCGAGGAGAAATGGATCCTGAGGGTACTCAAGAAAGGCATATCCCAGATGACTGGAGAATAAACATACTAGTGCTAGTGTTCATGGAAAAAGAGGACATTCATAACTGTGGGCAGTACTGAGGTATCAAACTCCTGTCATAGTGCAAGAAAGTTTGGAGATGGAGATTGATAAATACGCAGAGCAGTAGAAAGTAAGATGGGAGATGAGCAGTTTGGAGTCAAATCAGGATGTAGCACAACTGGCCCCATCTTTGCAGTGAGACAGATAGTTGAAAAAAGCTAGAAAATGGTAGAGTCCAACTGGGCATTCCTAGACTTGGAGAAAGCATATGACAGGGTCCCAAGAAAGCTGATTTGGGTAGTCCTGTGGTGGTTCAAAGACCAAGAAGCATTGGTATACTCAGTGTAGGCTATGTACAAGGACCCAATGACTCAAGTATGCACAGTAATCAGTCTCACAGAGGAGGTTTCCAGTGGGAGTGCCCACTGCTGCTCATACTCGTGATGGACTACATTAGCAAACAGGTTGGAGGGGACAAATCAATAAAGGTGCTGTATGCAGACAATGTGGCTTTACAGGCAGACTCTGAGGAAGAACTTCAGCAAAAGATAGGGGAATGGAATGCAAACCTGTGGGCACATGGGAAGAAACTGAGTACAGAGAAGAAGATGACAATGGCAGTAAACTGGGGAAATTGGAAGAACCTGAGAACTGAGATAGAAGGGCAGACAGTGGAACAGGTTAACAGCTTCAAGTATCTGGGAGGGGTGGTTGAGGAGAAGGGAAGTCTGAATGAAGAAGTCAAAGCTAGTATCACAGGGGACTGCAGCCAGCCGGCACAGTGTCAGGTGTAGTGTATGACAGGAGAATGCCAAAGAAGCTGAAAAGTAAGGTGTACAAAACAGTGGTGCAACCAGCACTACTATATGGTACAGAAACCTGGGCAGTAAACTCAAACAATTGAGGAAGCTAGAGGTGGTGAGAATGAAGTTCCCGGGATGGGTGGTAGGATGCACACTGTAGGACAGCTAAAGAAATCAGGACATAAGAGCAGAACCCAACGTAGCTCAAATTGCAGAAAAGGTCAAAGAGAACAGATTACAGTAGTTTGGACATATATGCAGAAAAGCAGAAGATAATCTGGTACAGAAGATTTGGGACCAACAGGAAAAAGGTAAGGGGAAATGAGGGTATCCAGCAAAGAGATGGGGGACTGTGTGAGAGAAGGAATGCGACAGTCAGGCATGAGTGTTGAATAAAGTGGGAGAATAGCACTGAATCAAGAGGGATGGTGACAGTTCACATGACACCCCAAACCCATGTAGAAAAAATGGGGGAAAAGGGAGCTGATGATGATGAATTATGTGTCCTATAGTGATGATTGGTGGCAAATGTTGCCACCTTATTATAGCATTATGGACTGTAGGTTAATCAAGATGACCTTGACACTGGTTATCCTTTTGTTTTTACCTTCCCAGGAGACAAACAGCTGATTTGTTTTCCTGAAGGCTCGATTCTTATCTTAGTAATATCTGAAATGCCTGTGGACATCTAGAGTGTGAACATCTAGAGTGTGAAATATCTTTCTCCATTATTCTTGGTTTCAAGAAAGAAGACAGGGAAATAAATAGTCTGGCTTACAGAAAATGCTGAAAATACCTTAGACATACAAGTAGTGTTGCTTCTCAAAGAAACTCTGACCTTGTGATCATCAACAGTGCTTATAACTCAGATACTCTCCTAGCAGATGTCAGCACAATGAGTAAAACAGTCTTCCTTGTTAAGAACCTCAGTTCAGCCAAATGAGCTGGTTTGAATGGTGAAAGCATAAGCTTTTTGAACACAAAGTTTAGATCCCAAGGAAGAGACACATGCTTCCTAGCTAGACAGATATGCAACACCCCTTTCCAAACCAATTTAATTTGAGTATTGTTAAAAGGTAGGATTAAATGGCAGACAATCAGAAATGGCTGACAAATGTACCTCGATAGAGGAATAAGATTGGCCAGAGGAATAATCAAAAACCAGTGGGAGTCTAGCTTGAGGGTGCTGGTTCCTGTACTGGCACCAACTAGAAAATCTTTTCTTATTTCACATGTATGATTTTCTAGGAGCAGTTTTTGCTACCTCCTTTAGTACCTATTGCACACCTACAGAAAAAAGATGCCTAAAAGGAATTAAGATTTGATCATTCATGCAGTTAGTTGAACAGTTTTCAGGTTTGGGTGTTTCAAATAACTGCTGTCTTGTGTGAGTAAATCTAGTCTGTGGGGAAGCCTCTGGTAATGGCCCTTGGCCAGATTGAAAATGTGGGAGAACACTGTTGTCTAGGCCAAATGGGAGTCACCACCACAAGTTCTGGGGATCCCTTCTAGATCTGTAGAAGAACACTGGATGTTAGCATAAAGTTTGGAAAGGCATACATGAGTATTCCTGTCCAAGGGAATGAAAAAGCATCTGCATTCCACGTCTGTTTGCGAGGAGTTCTGGAGCTGCATTTCTTTGTCTGTTCTAAAAGGAGGCAAATGTATCTTCTTGAGGTGTTCTTCCCACTTGGATCAATTCTTGGAAGACCCCAGCATGAAGTTTTAATTTGTGAGGGTATGTTCTGGTCCTCCAGAATGTGTCTGCAATATATTTTAGTTCTGGCTGAATGTATGAAGCCTGAAGAGTCAAACTAAGTGGAGCTCCTCTCTCCTAGGCTGTCGCAGCACGTCTGCAAAGAGTGTAAGACCAAATACCCCCTTGTTTGTTTATGTATTGCATCACAGCAGCATCGTATGTGTAAACATCCAGAGATCCAGGGGACCAGAGATGATTTACGGCTTTCAAAGTCATTTACGTGCTTCTGCCTGCCTTGAGGATTTCATAGCTTATACTTTTATCCCTTTTGAAACCACTTCCCATGCCAGGTCTGATGCATCTGTGATGTCAAACTGTAAGGGGATTAGAAGGGAGTACAAGAGACCTATATTGCAATAGATCTGGTCTAACTAGCATAGAATGTCCTTTTTTTTACAAATACCAGCACTGGTATCTGAAAGGACAAAGGGAATAAATGCTGAATCCAAACTTGGGTGCCACTGTATTTTCCTCATGTGGAGTCTGGCTGGAGAAAGCATAAGAATCATCAATACCAAGTACACCAAAATCCTAATAAATATTCTTGCAAACATGAAGTTTTGATTGGAGAAACACAGGAAGAAATGCTGTTCCCAGGGCAGAGCTAACAGACACCCCAGGAATACAATTCTGTGACAAGGGATGAGAGAGGACTTCTGATAGTTGATTTGAAAGGGTGTATATTACGTTATCGAACTTTTAAAAGCTCGAACATCATATGGTCGACATTATATGATCGAACCTTTAAAAGTTTGAACGTTTCAACGTTGACCTCCGTATAGTGCGGAATGAGAAGATTTCCCTTTCCCTTGTAGTGCGATCTCGGAGTTAATATATTTAAGAGTGGCAGATGTGGGGGTGCAGGGGGTTTGCCCCCCCTGCTTAAAATGGTCAGGTAGTTTTTTTCTGTTTATATTTTTTTTAGCTTTTTGAACTTTTAAAAGTTCGATCATATGGCTTTGACCATATAACGTTCTAAATTTGATAACATAATATACACCCAATTTGAAAACCTAGGCTGAGTAGAAGATTCTAAACAGTTGCTGAAGACTCTTGACTGCTGGGTAAAGAGTCTGCAAAGATTACACAATCATCTAAATATGGAAAATATGTGAATATCTTGACATCTTCAGTAAGCAATGACTGGGGCTAGACACTTTGTGAATATTCTTAATACAGCCCAAAGAGTAAAACAGAAAATTTGATTATGTGAGCCAGATACACCAAATCTTCAGAAATGTCTGAATTGACCGCCAACAGGAATGTGATGCTAAGCATCCTTTAAATCTTAAAACATTTAATGTGTTCCTTGGCTGGTGGGAGCAAAATTATGTGTTTAATTCAGTATTTAAGGATTGTTGGGCACTATACAAACATTTCCTTGATGATATCTGTATATTTTGGACAGATAGTGAGGAGAAATTTATGGACTTCTTTGAACACATTTCCAACAGTACTGATTTTTTTAGATTCACATATAAGATAGGTTATGACAGTATTGACTTTTTGGACGTCCATATTAGGAAGAGTAGTAATGGGTTTGAATCAAAAGTACACAGGAAGGAGACATATTGTAATTCATTTTTGCACTTTTCTAGTGCCCACCCATACTTCCAAAAGAAAGGAATAGTGAAGGGTCAATATGTACGAGGTAGTCGAATGACCTCTGATGACAATGATTTTTTGGATGAGTGTGACCTACTAAAATGTATGTTTTTAGAAAGAGGATACCCAGAGATCTTGATTAAGGAAATCCAGGAAGAAGTATTGCAGCATAGGAAGGACAGATTTACACCAGTTTTACATTTGGGTGATACGGGTATAAAAGAAATGGTAACGAGCAATGGGGACAGTGACTCCTATGAGAATACCTTTATTGTGGATTTTAGTGGTGATGCGCAGGTCATTAGAGACATTGTCCAGAGGGAATGGAACAGATTTTCCAAGCTCTGACTTGAATTTAAAATTTGACTAAAATTAATCTTCAGAAAAGGTAGATGTATTAAGGACCTTATGGGAAACAAACTTGGGGGGAAACTTAATTATAAAAGTAGGCACCTTCAAGTGTGGAGCATGCCAACAATGCCCTTTTATAGCTGATACTTCTGAAATGGCTGTCAATAACAGGAATAGATAATAACTCTAAATCCTATTTTAATTGTGAAAGTAAGGGACTTGTTTACATTGCAACCTGTAAGAAATGTAAAGTGTTTTACATAGGTAAGATGGAAAGGTGTTTAAAGAAAAGAATATATGAACACCTTTACGACATTAAGAGGGGTAACAACAGAAACGCATTATATAAACACACTTTGAGCTGTGAAGGTGCTTCTTACACTTTTTTTGTATTAGATGAAGTGGTAATGGATGGTAGGGGTGGTTCTTGGGAGACCATGTTGGAATATAGAGAGGTTTACTGGCAACTGGTATTAGAAGCCAATAGGTGGCCGGGTTTGAATGACATGGTCTCCCTAGCCCCAGTTTTAAAATTAAGAGCAGCAAAGTTATGAATTTCACACACATGTGGTTTGAAATATTGTTCAACAAGATTGATTTTACTTGATTTTTTTTTACATTCATTTATTCATTTTTAACATGCATTCATTTTTTATGTGTTTTTAGATATTTAAAAGTGTTTTAAACAGGGAAAAGTTGTATTTATTATGCTTGTATTTATTATGCCTGTGTTAAGGTATGTTTAGGAAAGGGTTAAAATTGAATTCAATGTCACATGATTTTAAGTTTTGACAGTGTGCAAAGTTTGGACTGTCAGCATTTTTCTGATGAAGTTGGAGACGAAAACGAACTGGTAGTAGTTTCAGTGTTATCATTGTGTGCTGTGTTGTGCTTTGCTTGCTGTGGAACACATTAAATGTTTTAAGGTGGTTACGGCTTGCTGGTGCTTTTTTTCTGTTTATTGGTTTTGTTTTGGGCACCTCATCCTCCTGGACTTCATCCTTTATATCTTGCTTTATTATGGAAGCTATGGAAGGAATCAGAAGTACAAAGGACTGACAGGATAATATTCTGAACTTTTAAATCTTGACAAAATTATTTAGAAAGGAAAGATCCACTACAGGCCACCAGGATCTTCACTGTTTGGTACCAGAAATATCCTTGAATAAAAGCCTTTTCCTCAAATGGCAATGAGGCACAGATTCTATAACTTTTGTCTGAAACTATCTGTTACCACAAAGGGAAATTAAGCCTCTGAGAGACTGAGAGGCTGCAAGGGTGGAATGGAGGAAGAGCCTGGACAGGTAAATAGTCATGCTGACCGACAAGGACTATCCTTGGCCTTTTGAGGCTTTTCCTTTCTCTTTAGATCCTCCTAGCCATTGCTTTTTAAAATCCTGCTGATGGCTGCTTGCTGCTTAAATTGCTTATTGAAACAGAGTTGAGGAGGAGGGAAATTTCTGTTTGCTTTGAAAAAGAGGGTTACAAAAAGATGAGTTCTCTTTGAATCAGCTTTCTTCTTTCATCACAGTTTCTTAGCACTTCAGCTGTTGAGGGGCCAAACAGAACTTCTTTATCTAAGGGAAATCTTAAAATTTCAATCTTAGCATCTTCAGGAAGGCTTTTGAGAATGAAGACAAACCAATCTTCTCAGTGCTGACCCAGAAGCAGAGCTCTGGATGGAGAGTCATTAGCGTAATTATCAAACTTTAAGATATGCAGATGTCTCCGAAGTATTTTTATTTATTTATTTGTTTATTTTTACCACAGAAGAAGGACAATTAATCATTAACTTCTGCATGGTCTCAAAAGAGAACTAAAAACTTTAATGTATGAGCTTGACAACTCAAAATCCTGAAAGTTAATGATACTAGAAGAATACATTTTCTTCCCCAACCTTTCTAATGCTTTTCCATCCTTATCAGAAACAATGGGATTAGCAGCAGTAAGCTGTTTGTTAGAAGCTGTTTTAGATAAAGAAATCACTTCTGGATCTACTTTAGGATTAGAAAATAAATATTTATGAGTTGGGGGTATCCTGCTTAACCTGACAAACTTCCTAGGGGGCAGGAAGTTGACTGTCAGTTAAACTAGAAGCAGTGACAAAACACTGTCTAAAGTAGGCACACCAGGGGGAAAAGCTGCAAATTTAGGCATGTCAAATGTATCAACTCATAATATATTTTCTGTGCCATAGTGATTTTATTCTACACCCACTGGAAAACCTGATTCATCTTAGATAAAGTATCAGAAAATGAAAAATCTTCATAAGAGAAATCCGAACCTATATTTTCTTAAGAATCAGAATTTTCAGACTGTGAAGAAATTCCTGAGGTACAGCCACCCTCTTGTAATACCTGTTTTCTCTGACTGAAAATCCAGGTTAGAAAGAGATGGAACTCCTTTTTTTCTTTTCTTGCTTTACAAAAAAAAAAAAAACAAGGCAAGGAAAAGGCACTTATGAGCTCCTTAGCAAATTTCAGTAAGTCTTCCCTGTCCATGGAAACAGAAACAGGAGGCTGGAAGGTTTTCCCACTATGTTCACTTTTCTTAGGAATTTCCCTAGAAGAAAACCAACTCTCAGAAGGCATACTAATCCCAGATGTTCCCTATCCTGCTTAAGTGAAGAACTTTCCCCTACCCCTTCCCCTGAGACCAATAAGAGTGGTTCTGCCATGTCCACTAAGGGCATCCCTATAGACAGAGTACATGGCTATCCCCCAGTCTTTAGTGGCTGCATTTGTTACACCAAGAGGACCAGAAGAAAAATGGGCAGTCCCTTGAACAATGAGCAGCCACAGCAGAGTTACCCACCAGAGGATGAGGTACAACAAGAACCAGCCTGACACCCGAACACTATCCAAAAACTTTCTTCTTGTAGATGGGGAAAGTAAAACCATGGAGACCAAAAACTGCTCCATAAGTAAGTTGAAAAAGAGCCCTTGAAGTCAGATAACAGAGCCTGGAGGAATTAGTAACACATAAGGTAGTGAACAAGTGTTAATGAGGTAAGTAAACCACTGACATCCTCCCACAAGCACAGTATCCTGCCGCAAACACAGATACACAAAACCTGATTAAATGTTTAATCAGAAAAAAGAAACAAATTCACATATAATGTTCACAAAAGCATTGCCACATAACACTCTGTTAGAAATGCGACGGCAGACCTAAAACAAAACATTTCCTAGCAAAACAGCATATTTCAGGTAAGAAAATACAAGTTTTCCTCAGAAAAAAATATATATAAGTTTATCCCAACAGGGAACTTACCTGCCCAACCTTTAAGGGTCAATAGTTGGCCTACAGTTCCATCAGACCTTCGGAAGGAGCACTCCTCAGCAGCAAAAAAAAAAAGTTCTGAGGTAATTTGCACTCAAACTGTCTTTATATGCACCACTCAAGCTTCAGGCAGTTGAAGCACATGGAAGATACCATTTTTATGAAAAGCTGGCTGGTCATTTGGGTAGGACCCATATAGCTTAGGCTAGTGCAACAGTGATATATAAGTTGAGCATCACCAGAAAATGTAGTATTGTGGTACATGCCCTCCATAACTGTGTTTTTTCTGTGTCTATATATGTTTGTATCATCAAACAGGTAATGTAGAATATGGTTTCTAGATTATTTTATGTATAAGTTTACAGTACCTCACACAATAAGGTATCATATACCCTCCAAAAATTTTTCAGGAACAAATCTTCTGTACTGTATCCAGTGTAGTTAGTTAGTATTTTAAAAATGTTCTGTGAAAAAAAAATAAGACACATTATTTAGAGTAAATCAAAAGAATTAATAGACCAGACTGCAGTGATACATTACTCAACTTTAGCAAGCATCCTTCTGTGAGCATACATCATGTTAGAATACTTATGAAGACAAAGTTTTCTAGCTAATTAGTAAATGGAATGAAAACCTGAAGGAACAGAACCACATTTGAGTTAAAGCTTTGGATTTACAGCTCTAGAAAGTAGATGGTCACCAACATTACTTATTTATTTTTAAACATGAAACATCTTTATTAAATTATCACTTATGACATAGGCAATCAAAGATTTATATAAATGAAAACAAACCATACTGACATAATTATAGATGCAAACATTATATGTCACTTGTAATCCACCCAATCATTGTCAGTCAGACATTACATAGCTCATTCAAATCCTGCCTTCTTTTAAACCTCATTCCTCCCCTGTATGTATTGGTCCCACAGTTCCCATTTTTTTCCTGGGTAACTTGCTCCTACCCTTTTTTAAACATCCCAATTCCAGTTATTTTATCTCTGTTACTATATTCACTACTTCTAGTACAGTTGGTTTAGACTTTGATTTCTATTTCATAGTAATTGCTTTTTTGGCAGCCACCATAATTGGACTCAGCAAGGCCTTGCTGTGTCTAGACAGTTTCAATTCTGTATCATAGCTCAGAAAAAAACTTTCCTTAGTTAAACACATTTGCTCACCCTGTATCTCTGACAGGGCATTCTGCAGGGAATCCTTAAAGTGTGCCAACTCATTACACTCCCAGAAAATATGTTGCCAATTACCTCTTTATTCCCTATCACACCTTTGACACTTGCTGTCTGCCTGAGGAAAAATTCTCTGGAGTCTTCTGAATGTATAGAAATATCTATGTAAACATTTCCAAGAAAAAATTCTAAATCTTCTACATTTTGTTGCATATTTGGGAGACACACATATATCCCCCCATTGTTTCTTTGTGAATTGCTTATCCAATCTTTCTTCCTAATCCTTTCTAACCTCCTCTGACTGATTCTTATAATTATCATGCAATATTTTCCTTTTTAATAACAGCTTCTGTTCTAGATTCTACTAAAAACTCTACCAGTGCTGGTCTTTCATTTAGGACCCCCCTATTTCTTTCTCTTTGCCTATACTCTGATATCAATCCTTCATAGGGAAGGCAATCTCAAACCTGCAGTGCAAAAAAAAAATTCTTGGCCTCTTCCCATTCTATTACTTTCCTCTCTAGTTATTTGCTCCCAGTACCATGGTTACTTTGCCAGTTGTCTTTAATAAATTCCAGCCCCCTCTTGCCTGTTATCTATATCCTTAATTGCAGTCATCCCTATCAGCAGACTCTCCTTTCTCCAGGCCCATATTGGCTTAGTTCTTAGAATACTTTCTGCTACTTTATGAATATGATATTCTGTATGGTTATTGTTATTCTCCTTCATGGTCTGTATTCAAAATCCCAGTCTCTCTTTATTTTCTGAGCTTCCCCTTGCTTGTGCTATGTATAGGAGCCTTAACTATGTAGCTCTAAAATACCCCTTCAAATCGAGTAATCCAAATCCTCCATGTTCTATCGGAAGAATCAGCTTATCACACTTGAGTCTTGCTGTCTTCCCCTTCCAAAAAATCCTTCTGCTCTTTATTAATTGCTATCCACAACTTCTCCTCTGGTTGATAACAAATATGCCTGACCTGTGTACTAGATTAAAGGTACAAAAACATTTTAACTGCTTGTATCTTACTATCTGTATCCATATAACAGAGCTTCCAATTTCTCAGTTTTTGTTAGTCTCTTCTCACATATCCTTAGCCACCACACCAGAATCATTTTTAATCCATACTCCTAAATATTTTATGTCCCCATAAATATGGATATTGCTGAACCAATTCATGTGTAGGTACATAATTTACTGCTATTGCCTTTGTTTTACCTTCATTAAATTTGTTTCCCAAAAAAGATTTGAAACTGTCTCAAAATGTTCCACAGCACTGTAATGTCCTTTTCTGGTTTTATCAGGTATAAAATAACATAATCTACAAATAGAGCCAGCTTTTCCTGACTACCATACCAATCATATCCTTGAATTTCTGAGTCCCTTATTTTCTTTGTCATTAGTTCTAAATATAATGTAAATAATAAAGGGAAAGGGGACACTCTGCCTGGTTCCTCTGTTCAAGCAGAAATTATCAGAGAGGAACCCGCTCACTTTAATTTTTGACTCAGATCCCTCATATATCTTCCAAATCAACCTTATAATTTTATCAGGAAATGCAAGTGCTTCCATTGTCTCCAACGGCATTATTTCTAAGTGATTACTGCTATCACTAGTATAATAAGCTAGAAGATCTTTTTAAATGATTTTTATTCATTTTCAAAACAAACAAACAAAAAAATACAAAAACAACTTTCACGTGTATGCCTTCCCCTAAAGGTGTAATACCCAATCATAGGATCATAGGAAGTTACTAGGCTATTCGCCCTGAGGCCCTTACAAGCCTAGTCAAGTATTTAGCCCACGTTCCAACAAGTCAGCACCCTATGCCACTCTCCAGCAGAGGCACAGATGGAATCCCAGGGGTGTATTTTCTGCTCCTCATCCAGTTATCCAGGTTGTGCTTAAAAAGTGTTAATGAGGTACTCTGCATTACGTGGAGAGGTAGTCTATTCCACAAAAAGGGGAGTCTCTGGGACATAAATCTGTCTCGCCAAAAAATCATATTGACGTCACAGACCAGGATGAGGTGACGGGTGCGGGTTACTCGAGTGGAGCTTGATTTGCGGATATGCAGCAGTCCTATCAGGGTGGGGTCTGAGATTGCTTTGTATGCTAGACAGAGGTCACCTCTAAGGAGTCTGTAGGAGACTGAGTAGAGGTTCATCTTAACAAAGTGAATTAAGTCACCACAAATTACAACAAACACTAGTGAATAACAGAAAACAATGGGGTCCTCTTCTGTCTAGACATAGAAAGGAAGCCTGCAGGTGTCAACAATGTGATAATACAGAGTTTATCCATTCCATACTGTATCTTCCTACCCATTTTCCCATAGAGAATTCCATGGCTGTTTTTTTCCTGTTCTTACTGCTACAGCCAGAATGTCTATCTTTTTGTGTGAGGATACTTCTTTCCATTTGTCTTTCTCTTACCTGCACCCCCATGCTTGTCTGTACCCAAGTGAAAAATGCCCCTAAAACATTCACTGTGACCCCTGAAGATCCTTCCTTATGACATCAGGTAACCTCATATACTGGAATAAAAATAGATTGTATTGGAAAAGATCTATGCAAACCGAATCCAAACAAAGCACAAGAGGAGACAGAATTAGTAATAATGACCTGAGAACACTTCAGCAAGAACGTATTGTACCATTATATCTATTATTTACTAGGTTATATAAAAATGTGGAGAGTCCCCAAATTCGGAGACCTGTGCTTATTAAACCTGGCTTTAAGGGAGAGGTGAGTAGGACAACTTCAAAGTCATACAGACCCTTAAGTCATGTTGTGGAAAAATAATGGAGAAGGTACTATTGAATAAGTTATTGTAAGAACTGGAAAGGTTGGGACTTGAAACCATGCATCAGCATTCATATGTTAATACATGTTAATACATCTATTACCACCTGTAACGTGATGTTATATAACGATATAATAACAGCTATAAATGAAAAAAATTGTGCTGTGATATAATTTATACAGATTTAACTTCAGAATTTCCCAGGGTTATACACAAAACACTGATCAATAAATTACAACTAGGTAATGATTTACTCTTTATAAGATGGATAGCTGCATGGCTTACAAACAGGACATGGCAAGTATCATACAGCAATTGGACAGGTAAAATTATTGGTTGCAGTTAGTGTCCCACAGAGCTCTGTCCTAGGCACTTATTTAGATTATATCTTTCAGACCAATTATTTTCATCTGAGGTATTCTACAGTCTGCATGCAGATTATTTGAAATTGGATAAACTGATTATATGTTACAGATAGGCATGTTTGCAAAAGAACTTGACTAAATTGACTATTTGGGTACAGGAGAATAATATGCTGATAAACACATAAAAAACTGAGCATATGAGATCTGGAATACATAAACTAAAGGGTGAATATTTAATATAACACACAGTGAGTGAGTGTGTGTATGAGTGGATGGGAAACAGAAAATTCACCCAGGGGATAACTCCAGTGGCTCTACTCGACAGAGGTACTGGGAACTAAGGTTGGATGGCACTATGCCAGGGTAATCCTATGGCTAGGCTTGTAAAGGCCCTAGGGCCATTAGCCTAGTACACACCTATGAACCTATGATTGAAATTGTAGATTCATTTAAGGACCTGGGTATTTGGGTAGATCCAGCTTTGAGTTTTTCTAAGCATATCAACCAATTGGTTAATGACAGTTATAGAACTATAGGTTGTATAAAAAAATATAAAGTCTAGGAAATCAGAAATTATGAAGTAATTGTTTATTAATTACATTAGATCCAAACTTCAGTATGGAATAACAACATGGAAACCTTGTAAGAAGCATGAGTAAACTGGAAAGAATACATAGTAAATATATCAAAGGCATTCATGGATGTGAAAGACTAAAATATCTGAACTTGTACAGTGTCCCTTATAGATATTTAAGAGGAGAGCTTATTCAGGTATATAGGGCATTTAGAGACAACTATCTCTGGGAATGTTTGGGGTTATCAAAAAGTAGTAGACAATCATCAGACATCCTATGTAGAAGATTCTATACGAATGAGAAGTGCACTAATTTGTTCTCTGAGAGAGCAGCTGATGCATGGAACAGACTGCCAAACTGCATTAAAGCAAGCACTAGTTTCGATATTTTTAAGAACAGCCTGGGCACCTAGGTTCATAGGTAGGTATTAGGCTATCGGCTCTATGGCCTATATAAGCCTAGCCAAAAAGTTTCCTGCTTTTTCTCCACCCAAGAAAGTTATTTTCCAGTGCCTCTGTTGAGCAGAGCCACAGAGGTGATCCCCGGAGTGAATTTCCTATTTCCCATCCAATTGTCTAGATTCCTCTTAAAGAGGCAAAGTTCAGGTCCCTGGAGGATGTGGCATGGAGAGATTGGGGTTTCTTTAAGTGTAGCATGCCCATCAGAACTGGGATTGACATGGCTTTGTATGTTAGGCAGAGGTCACCTCTGAGTAGGTGATAAGCGATGGAATAGAGCTGGAGTTTTTTGAGGCAGTCTGCGTATGTCATCTGTTTGAGGCCAGTAATCCTCTTAGTGAGGTATTTCTGTGGCCTTTCCAGTTGTTGAAGATGTCTTGTGAGGTACATGCCAAATGGGGCATTGTACTCTGATGGGGGCAGAGTAGAGAGGAACAATGACCTCTTTTTTTCTGGAGGAGAACCCTTTATTGATGAGGTGTGCCATGTAGAAGGATTTCCTGACTACTGTGGCGATGTGATTGTCAAAGGAGAGACTAGTGTCCACCTGTGTTCCAAGGTCCCTTATCACACTTTCGGTGTTAAGTATGCTACCGCATATGTGGTAGTTCATGGGTGCAGTGTTTTTCCCAAAGGGGATGACAATACACTTTTTGGCATTGAGCTTGAGGCCATGTCTTTGACACCAAGCATCCATCTCAGTGAGGCCCCTTTGAAGAATGTCCACATCATTAGGCAATTCTATTATGGCTCCCAGTTTGCAGTCATCTGTGAACTTTGTTAGCCAAAGACCTGCTGTATTAGCCTGGACTTCTGAGAAATAGATGCCAAACAGGAGAGGAACCAGGACTGAACCCTGTGGTACTCTGCTTGTCACTGGTTTGAAGTCAGATTTGGAATCGGCTACTTTCACTTTGTGGGTTCTGTCAGTGGGCCATTTGGCCACCCATCTTGTGACATAGGGATTTATGCCCAGTCTAGTGAGTTTCTGTAATTCCAGAATGGGGGGGTGGTGTCGAAATCTTTGGCGAGGTCAAGATAGGCTGCGTGCACCACCTTACCCTCGTCTATGGCTCTAGTGACTGTTTCAAAGAAGTCAATCAGGTTTAGGAGACATGATCTACCTTTTACAAACCTGAATTGAGTGGGGTCCAGTGTTTGCAGGTTACCTATGTCCTTGTTTATAAGTTCCATGATGATACGGTCCATGGCCTTGCAGACCAGGCTCATTAGGCTAATGGGGCAGTAGTTCCTGGGGTCCGTGGTGGTGCCCCCTTTGTGGAGTGGGATAACTGTCACTGTGCACAATTCAGTAGGCACAAAGCCTGAAGTGAGGCTATGATTAAACATGGTAGTTAGGTGGGGTGCCAGTTCATTCTGTAGTTCATGCAGAACGCAACCTGGGATGTTGTCTGGTCCCATGGTTGCTGTGTTTTTGGCTTTGGAGAGTGTGGTTTTAACTTGTGCGTCTGTGATTACAGGGGCTATGCATTCTTCCAGTATAGGGATGGGCCCTTTAGGCGGTGAGGGGGGTAAGGTTTGCACTGAACCTATCTGCCAGGATGTTGGCAATATCAGTTGGTTCTGTATATCTAGTGCCATTGTTCTGTAGCTCAGAGCAGATCTGAGTGTTGCCATTGAGATTCTTGACATAGCTGTAGAATGCTTTGTGGTTGTCTTTAGAATCAGTGGCAATTTTATTTTCATAGCTAGCTTTGGAGGATTTTTTGAGGGATCTCAGCTTCTTACTGAGGCTGACCAGGGAGTTTTTGTAATCAGGGGATTTTACTCTTTTTTGCAACAACTTCTTCCTTCTGTTGTAGAGTTTGTTTATGGCAGGGGACCACCAGATTGGCTTTCTTTTTTGGAGGATAGCATCTTGATTCTGTTGAGGATGGCACGATCCATGCACTTGTGTATGTGTTTATATAGTGCATTTGTATAGGATTCAGCAGTCGTACCTCTATTAACCGTCTGCGCGGGTATAGTAAAGTTTGCCACTTCTGTCTTAAGAAGCATGAAGTTGGCTTTGGTGAAGTTTTTTATGGTGGTTTCCTTAATGGGGGTGGAGGCGGAATAGTGATGTCTACGGTGATTAGCTTTGGCAAAGTTTTTTATGGTGGTTTCCTTAATGGGGTGGAGGTGGAATAGTGATGTCTAGGGTGATTAGCTTATGGTCAGATCTGACCAGTGGGGAGTTGACCTCTGGCGTGGAACATTAGTTACCCATGTTGGTAATGACCAGGTCCAGGATATTGCTGCCCCTGGTTGGGCTATGGACAAGCTGATCCAGGGCATTGGAATTTATGAATTCCAGAAAGCATTGAGCTAATGAGTTAGTACTTGAGTGGTTTTCCCAGTTGATGGTGGGGTAGTTGAAATTTCCCATTATTAGGGTATTGGGCTGCACCTTAATATTATCCAGTATATCAAGGAACGTGGAGTGGGCATCCTGGGGCATGGTGGGGGATCTGTAGCAAGCTACAACCTGGAATGCAGTCTTGCCCAGTGTTAGTTGCACTTGGATAATTTTGGATACATTATGTTGAGCAACTAGCCTGGAGGTGTGGATATCCTTAATGAATATGGACACTCCTCCTTCTTTAGTGTTTCGACCCAGGTTAGGTGGCCGAAATGTGTGGTATGAATTATAGCCTGGTACTGCAGGGGTGCTCTCTGGAGCCTTGAACCAGGTCTCTGTTACTGCACAGATGTTTATGTTCTCCATATTGAGGAGTGCTTCGGGTGAGTGCATTTTGAGGTTTAGACTTTTAGCATTGATTAGCATTACCCTCGGTTTTTGCTTGCTTGTAACTGCTATAGTGGTGGGTTTGTCATTTGAGCTTTGCCTAAAAAAGGCACTATAGTGGTGGCAAGAGCCTTAGCCAGTATCTGGAATCCCAGGGCGACAGATGCAGGCTATCTCTGGCAAACCATCGTGGTCTGTCGATCATGTCATCCCAGGCAGACAGATACTGGATCCCCTTTGAATGACACCAGAAGCTTAGCCAATTGTTGAAGTCAATTATTTTGTCCTTGTACTGCGGTATCATTCTGGGTAATGGCAGGATGATACTCAGGACTAGGGTCATACCTGCCTTGGTTACATGATCCGAGAATTCTTCCATGTCTCTTTTCATGTAGTCCAGGGAGGTACATCTCAGGTCATTCATACCAACATGAACAATGACTGAATCATATTTGTACTTGTTTTGGAGTGACCTGAATGTGTGCATTATGTGGTGGATCCTGGCACCTGACAGGTAGCTGACAGTAACCTTCTCCTTGTTTAGCCTGGTAAGTGGGACATCAGTATGCCTGACTATAGAGTTGCCCATGACAAGTGTATTGGGTACGTTGTTTTGCCTTAAGGGCTGAGGTTGTGGCACACTGATTTTGTGGTCTATGTGTCATTTGGGTAGTGGGGGGTGGTGGCTGCTTGTGTTTCTGCTTTGGAGGTCTCTCTTGTTTGGGCATATTTTTATTGAGAGCCTCCGCGAATGTAGGTGTGTGTTTTGTGTTACTATGTGTAGGTTTAGGTGGTGTATGATTTGATGGACTATGTGTTGAGTATGGTGTGGTGCTAGTGTTTACCTTCTCCTCTTGACTGCCTTTTTCAGTCTTGGCTGGAGACAGCTTGGCTTCCAGTTTGGTTATATATTGCATCTCTGAAAGGTTGTAGTGTTGGGTGGTAGGAGGAGAGGGTTGTTGGTGTACATGAGGCAATTGCTACATTGCCTCAAGATGCCCAGATTCATCAGGTGGACAGGAGAAAACACCAGGCGCTGACCCTTAGACATGCCTATATAGGTTTTTTTTTAATTTAAGTACTAAAAACTTTTCTCCTCCTGACAAGTGAGGAAAGTTGAGTGCTGTAGTACTTTGTAGTTTGTTTAGTGCTTGCAGCGAGTTTTGAACAAGTGCTGAACACAAGGATGCAGTATTGAGTGCTAAAACTACAAAACTGGCTAGTTCTAAGGGAAAATTTGAAGAGTACACTTTCTGGTGCCGGGAATAGTTTAACCCTAGTTAAAATGTGCTGCGTGATGTGCAAAACCGCGCAAACACGGGTTTTTAAACAGAAAGATGAAAGGGATAGAAATAGCCCAAAATGGCCAATAAAACTGCAGTTTCTAAGCTAAAACCACTCCTCTAGTGATAGATAGGCTGTTCCAAAGCTCACCACTCTCAGTGATGAACAGAGAAGCTTCCCTCTATCTTAGAAAGGTCTGGGCAACACAGGAATTTACAAACAGTCCAGAATTCAGGAAAATCTGAAAAACGGACTTTACTAGTTCTAGAAAGGTCAGAATCGAGTAGAGGGATAGGATTTTTTTTTTAAGTTAAAGCAAATAAAGCAATAAAAACACTTTTAACACAGAGAACAGGCTATCTCACTTGAGTTTGTAGACCTTTACAGTTAAACAGATGAAAAACACTTAACAAAAAGATAATTTAAAATGCAAACAGTATAAGATTTCAAAAACAGTTCAGATAAGTAGCAAAGTTAATAAAAAAGCAGTTGGAATAATGCGGTTAGCAAAAGCAAGCAATAAAAAGCAAAACAGAGGTACTTAATCCACTCAGTCTCCTTTTCTCTCTCTGCTGCTGTAGGACTCTGCAGGACACCCAGGCATGCTCTTGCTGAGGTAATACAAGTGCAAGAACTGTGCAAACATGGGTTTTTAAACAGAAAGATGAAAGGGATAGAAATAACCCAAAATGGCCAATAAACCTGCAGTTTCTGAGCAGAAATCACTCCTCCAGTGACAGGCTGTTCCAAAGCTCACTACTCTCACTGGCGAACAGAGAAGCTTGCCTCTGCCTTAGAAAGGTCTGAGCAACACAGGAACTTACAAACAGCCCAGAATTCAACAAAATCTGAAAACAGACTTTACTAGTTCTATAAAGCAGAATCGAGTAGCGGGATAGGATTTGTTTTTTTTGTTTTTAAAAACTAAAGCAAATACAGCAATAAAAACACTTTTAACACAGAAAACAGGCTGTCGCACTTGAGTGTGTAGCCCTTTACAGTTAAACAGATAAAAAACACTTCAAAACACTTATTATGTGAAAAACTGTTTTAGTATATTGGCAGGCCAGATGGGAAAGACTGTTTTAGTATACTGGCAGGCCAGAAGGGCACTGTGCTTGAAATATTTGTATGTACGTATCATAGAATTCTCCTACCCTATCTCACTCTTCAAATATTTAATACTGCTATTCCCAAAATTCAGGTCTTTGTTACTTTTGGGTTTGGCTTCATTTTGGTCCTTTACATCAGCTTGCTGGCTTATGGTGGGATTTTTCTAGTTAAATGTTATATGTTCTTTTAACCCATCCTACTAGTACAGACATTTATAAACTTTTCCTTTTCTCCATATATCTGACATGTAAGTCCTACTCCAAAGGTGCACAGTTCCAGGTTATCTGGAATTTCCCTCCCATTTTTGCCCCACTTGGCAGCTACCCATTTATAATGCACGTGGCACTCCTGCTCTTCCCCTTCTGTACCTCCATGAGAATCTGTTCTTCCTCCTATTCTTTGTAAAACAATGCACTTGAGGTCAGACTCCTTGTGCAACACCCTCATTTGTTGGCCTCACAGTGCCCCTACTTGTGTCAGTCCTTGGCATAAACTGAGGGATTACTTGCATTCTCCTTTCCAGTTCACTCCTTCATTTATTTCCTGTTGGCCTTTGACATAGCCATCTCTTACTCTCCTGTCTGTGCCCCAAATTATAATATATAAGCTGCAACCTTTCTCTTTGCTATATTCTTCATTTGTTCATTATGAGGCTGGACTGTTTCAAAATTATTCCCTTTCTCATCCCTTTGCCACTTCCCTAAGACCCCATCCGGGGATCATTTTATCTAGAAAAAATGCATTTCTAGACTTGCATTCCCATGGCTCGATCCCTTTTGTTTGTCTTTGTCACAACATGGCATTCCTCTACATTCCCTCATCCTTCTTCAGTAAATATTGTAATTTGTCATGGAGTATCTCTTAGAATTAGACATGCTTACATTTTTTAACTGGCTCTCATTTTATTCCTTGGCACTCTAGGAACTTCCTCCGCAGAAAAGCATCACATGCATTTTATAAAAATGTTCTTTTTTGGCTTATCTAGTGGAGGATGATGTACCTTAAGGAGTACTTCAACTATGATTTAATCATCATATTAACTATTAATTCTCAGCATCAGAATCCCCAATCCCCATCCCAGTTTTAAGCTGCTTCATTTTATTTGTCACCCTGATATATAGCTTTACTTTTGTTTTCTCCATTGTCTTCCACACCTGAAATTTTGCCTCTGGTCTAACTCGGACTTCTACAGACTGTCCCATACAGGACCCCCCTAGTACTACCCAGTGAGATAATCATCATTTTCCTTTAGTTTTCCTCAATCCTGTTTCCCACTAAAACCCACTGGAGATTTGTACAACTCCTGGAACCACTTCTTCTAACATTCCTACTAATAACATGCAGCCGTTAGTGACTGAACATGATGAATTTAGCACAGACACTGTCTTACCTCTTGTTTTTTATTTACACTAACCATCTTCTCCTGTGTTTGCCATTTGGCTTGATGCACGTCCATCTTTAGGTCCTGCCTTTCTAACCTGGTCAAAACCTAGTCCCCAAGGAAGCATGGACTAAAACCACTGTGTCCACTGCAATCGTAGCATGGACTGAAACCACTGTGTCCACTGCTCTCATAGCATGGACTGAGACCACTGTGTCCCCTGCTCTCATAGCATGGACTGAAAACACTGTGTCCACTGCTCTCGTAGCATGGACTGAAACCACTGTGTCCACTGCTCTCATAGCATGGACTGAAACCACTGTGTCCACTGCTCTCGTAGAATGGACTGAAACCACTGTGTCCACTGCTCTCGTAGCATGGACTGAAACCACTGTGTCCACTGCTCTCGTAGCATGGACTGAAACCACTGTGTCCACTGCTCTCGTAGCATGGACTGAAACCACTGTGTCCACTGCTCTCTTGCTTTTTAATCAGAAAACTACTAAGTCTGCTTTAACTCTTATCCATTCTAATGAAACCACTAGGACTCTTTGCTCCTTTTCACATCTCTTGATTTATTGCACTGTAGTTTCTCAAATGTTTTGAAACTTTTGTATGTACTGGAAATGATTATATTAGATTCATGTATCCAAAGCACTACTTAAGCATTGTACTGTTTTACTGACACTTGTGCATTGTTCTACTCTTGTCTATTTAGCATGTATGTTCAGTTTTGACCCTGGGCTGATACTGACATAGGTCAGAACTGAGTAGTGTTCCACCCTGTTAAAGAAATTTAAATAATTAAATAACTACATAAAAACAATTAAGCTTTTCAACATGTGCACAACAGAGTTCTGATAAATAATTTGGTGTTTCTCTTTGTGCTGTTCACTCTAAATATCTGTCAAATTATACTTCTACAAACATACCTGCAACTCCCATTGCTCTGCCTGTTGTATTCTGTTCTCCCATACTTCTTGCAACATTTTAGTCTCTCCCTCAGTGACTCAAGCTTTCATCTGCCTGGAAGACTCTCCCATCATTATCACGAACCCCTTTTCCCATTTCTACTGGAAGACTATTCCTGTACATAAAAAAATCCTCAAAGCACCTATCATAATGCTTAGGTCCATAAAATAGTAACAATCCTACATAATCACCCATCTAGTCTACCTTCTACATTCTTCCTGTGTTTGTATCAGTCCTGCCCTAAATAGTACTGTCACCCCTCTACACCTCAAGAAATTCTTAGACATAGTTGACTTATTTTCCTAACTTTCATCTTTGCTTAATATAAAAGATCTATATTTCCCTACGTCCTTTCATGTTCATTGAGAATTTGTTTCCATTTGATTGTCTGTGACCCCCCCGCCCCCAGTCCATGTAACCACTCTTATACCATCTTCAGCATCCCCACATGGAGATTCTCATTCAGTATATAGCTTTATTTTCTTTACAGCTTTCCTTGTTCTGCACATTGCATCATCACCTTCTTTTACTTAATAGGGTAACAGCTCTTCCAAAGGATATCGCCCATCTTGGAAAGCAAGCACATCACTCACTATCTTCAAATCAAATTTAAACTAATGGTTTGGAAACTGCAAATCTGCCCAAGGCCTAGCCTCCTATCCCTTATGGATAAGGGGTCTAAGCTGGACTGGATATACTCCGAGGCAATCTCTGCCTAATATACAATGCTATGTCAAACCCAGAGCTGTTGGACATGCTCCACTTAAAGAAATCCTAATCCCTCCAAGCTACACTCTCTAGGGACGTAAACCTTGTCACCTCACCACAATAAACAGAACATGCTGGAGGGATAGATTCCTCTCCCAGAGACTCCCCATACTCTTGAACAAACTACCTATCTATATCAAACAGAGCTCCTTATTAGCACTCTTCAAAAAAAAATCTTGACGATTGGATGGGAGATAGGAAATTCATCCTGGGGATCACGTCTGTGGCTCTGCTCGACAGGGGCACAGGAAAATAATTTTCTTGGGTGGCAAAAGCCAGGGTACCTTTTTGGCTAGGCTTTGATAAGCCCTAGGACCAATAGCCTAGTACCTACCTATGAACCTATACCAGATGGTTTGCATTGGCTTGGCATCAAATAATTTAAGTAGTCCATTGACCAATAGCAGTCCATGAACCTGCGAACCAGTAACTGCCTCCACAGGCACAACCGCTACCTTCCTCCCCCTCTGAGTTAGACAAGAAAAGTATTCCTCTCCCCTCTCACCCTTATGTGCTGTACTTGCTGACTGTTGAACCCCCTCAAAAGTGGAACGGAAAGACTATATTCACTCCATCAAACCCACAGGAATGACACTACACCAGTCAGGCACTTTCCTTCCCTTAAAACATTCACTCTTTGTATCATGCTAGCCCCCCAACAAAAATCATCTTTGACTGGTACCCTGTAAGTACCATATCTTATGTATGTGTTTCCCATATTGGCTCCCATTCCACCTGTTCTGTGCCTCTCAGTCTTGATGGTATCTACAAACTCTCCTCTCCTTTGTACCATTGTCTCCCTACGTAGAGGTCTTAGTGCCAAGTTCCTTCTCCCTACTTTATTAGCTCATTAAAGGTTTAGGCTGGCAGTTCTAACTCACAGAACCCACTGACAAGCAAGTTTCCTATCCATTTGAAAGCATTACATCCCTCATACGATCAAAGTTCCCCAGCTTGCATCATAAATTTATCAAGAATTTAACCCTCTTCGACAATGATCTGATTACAAAGACATGAATATGTGGCAGCAGTAACCCTGGTGCAAGAACAACTTAGTGTGTCCTCTCACTCTAACAGAAAGTGTGAACTCGCATGTAATATTACTAACTCAGCTGGTGATCACTAGAAACAATCAAACTAACACTGAAATGTTCCATTGTCACTTGTGTGTCTGTGATAGGCTTCTACATGTGAGATGCCTACCTCCTGTGCAACAGCATCATTTCCTTTTATTCCCTGTCTCCATATGTCATACATTTTTAAAACATGCCAACATCTTGGAATAGCTGTAATAGTCATTAAATGTCATAATTCTCCAGTTCACAAACATGAACATAGTGCTGTCACTTTCACAACAAGTCAACTCTGAATACCACCACAAAGAGACTAGTTACAAGTGGAGTACCCCAGGGTTCTTGCTGTGTCCTTTCCTGTTTGCCATCTACTTTTCTGAAGTAAAAGTCAGTACAAAAAGGCTCTGACTGACTAAGCTTGCAGAGAACTGTACACTAGGAGCAGTCATTGAATCCCCAAATAGCTTAGCCATCCTGCAGGAAGATTTGTCTGAAATAAATAACTGGTACCAAAATCATGGACTGAAACTAAATGCCAAAAAATGCATTACTGTATCCTTTGGGAAGTCCTCTTCCCCAGGGATCTACCACCTTGACAGTCTGCTTCTAAGAGTTGACCCAGTTGTTTGGGATTTGGGAACTTATGTGGATAGTTACCTAACTTTTGACCAACATATGTCTTTTGTTATAAGAAAGTCCCACAGCTTATAAACAAAGGGACTGTGTCTAGATCTAGGGATATCATTGTCCCAGTTTATTCAGTCTTCAGACTAATCTCTGAATATAATGCCCCCTATGGCATGTATTAGTTCCAGATGCATACAACAAATGGAAATCCCACAGAGATATCTTAGAAAATGATACAAGGCCTAAACATGTTCAACATGGAACAATTCAAAGCCCTATCACTATACTCTGTATCATACAGACTGCTAAGAGGTAACCCGTGTCTGGCATACAAGGCATCCTCTGACCTATTACTGATGGAGTTACTGCATATCACCAAGTCAAATGGCATCAAATACTCAGTCTAGGAATTGAAACCTCTTCTGCAACATTGATAGAATGGTTTGGAGGGACAGGTATATCTCACAGAGGATACCGTTACTGTGGAACAGAGTCCCCATCTATATAAAACAACGTTCATACCTGTCCATATTCAAGCACAACTTAGATCAATGGATGAGAAACAGAACATTTCCCCAGGACTGCCCCTGTACTACTAATAGACAGAGGCAGCTCCTAAATGCTTTATCCTATGCCTAGTTTCCACCAGATTATCAGTGGTATGATCCTAGTTACTCTCATTAGGGGTATTATATAATTATCAACCATGGGATGAGTAAGACCAAGTTATAACCAAATGGGGTAGGCTATTTTCAGCACAAAGGAAAATTGGCTATGCTTAAAATGCCCCACAAGGTCAGATAGCCTAGTACTTGCCTATGAACCTATAACAAAAGGTTTGTTTTGTTCAACACTGCTAATGCATTTTAATTAACTTATATGCTGAGCATAATAAGCAATTGCTAAAAACTGTTTTTAATTTAAGAAAAGCATTAAATAACTGACACCATGAGTATTTACCTTTATATACTTGCAGTGCCTGCCATTTGTACATATGCAGCATGGGCCAGTGATGACATTCACTCATGTACTTTATGTATTAATTTATTTTACTTAAAAGAATAAATAAATTCCACCAGCAACCCTGTCTAAAGCACTGTACCATTCTGTTCATCACCTTTCCATGATTCATTGGGGTGGCAATGAGTAGAAAGCTTACAAGTGTGAAATAGTGTAGTGTGAATAGCTCCATTTTTGAATTGCCAATTTAACTAACAATAGCATATCACAGTAACACGAGGTAAGTTTTTTGTAACACTGTTAGGCAATCAGAGAAGGGGTAACTGTACTGCAGATGAAAGCAGCATACCCTGTTCATCTGCTCATTGCAAAGTCTGTTATTAAAGATCTAATTGAATTTGTACAAAATACATTGGAATATTTACTCTCTGGCTAATCTTTGTGTGAAACAAAGTTGAAACTGTCCCTGATTTTACAGAATGTCCTTGTCTTTGCCTAATATTTTTGGTCTGCAAGTTACCCTCTTGTCATGCTCAGCTCAGTCTGGTTTTACAGGACCAGTGTGCCTTTGCATTACATAAATAGCATTATTTACTCTCTGGCTGCTTGTTGTTGTGTCTTTCGGCTTTTTCCGGTTAGGGGTTGCCACAGCGGAACTCCGGTCCGCTAATGATTGGCAGTAGATTTTTACGTGCTGAGTTGCCAGCCCTGACGCACAACCTTCAATGAAGGTACGCCCATTCATGCATGTCTTCACACAGAAGACGCTTTAGCTGAAAATCGAACAGGACAACGTCTTACTGTGAGGCGACAACACTACCGCAGCACCACCACCGCAGTTTTATTTACTCTCTGGCTACTGTTTGTGTGAAACAAAGTTGAAACCACCCCAGTGTTCATTGAATACCCCTGACTTTGCCTCATATTTTTGTTCTATGCATCATAAAATGTGTAGCTTTCTGACAAATCACTGTGGATTGCAGTCACTAAATGGAGGGGGCTAGCAGAGGATGAAAGCAACCTACTATCTTGTCATTTGCTCAGTTTACGGTCTAGATTTCAGGATCAATGTGCATCTTATGCAGGCTATCTGAGGCCAAGAACACTATGTCTAGGGGGTCAGATAACTTACTAGGCTGTGTACTGGGCAGCCTGAAACATGACTTGTCTGATTCCCTACAGAAGACATTCAATATTAGCCTCAAAACAAGCCTTATACCAGACAAATGGAGGACAACAAGAGTCATTACTCTTATACAAAGGTGGGGCTTCAATGGACCCAGATAATTGCAGACCCATAAATCTGCCCAGTCTCTCTGTAAGGCTATGGAAAGATCCATTATGGAATTACCCAGACGAATGCGTAACGTACAGTCTCTTGACCCATCCCTGTTAAAATTTGTAAAGGGTAGGTCCCACCTAATTATCTTGGTTGACTTATTTGAAAAAGTTCCTGAAGCAGTGGATGACAGCAAAATAGTGCACATGGCTTACCTAGCCCTTGTTAAGGTGTTCAACACCATCACACACTCAGGCATTACAGGCAAACTCTCTTAGATAAATGTCAATCCCTATGTAGCTCAATGGATAGCAAAATGGCTCACAAATAGAATCTAGGAAGTTAGGTTGTGTGGCTACACCTCTTGTCAAAGAGACATGAGTAGTGTATTACCCCATGTGTTTAGTCTTTGGACCACTCCTCTTTAAGATGTACTTCTTGAAGTTCAAAGCTAATGTTAAAAGTTTGTAGCTGATTGAGTTTGCAGATGACTGAAAACTTGGTACCATCCTAAACTCCCCAGAGAACACCAAGAATCCTCCAAGAGAGTCTGTCTCAAACAAGTAGCTGGCATCAAAACCATGAACGAAAACTAAATGCCAAGAAGTGTATAATCATATACTTTTGTAAGCATTACTCTCCTTGTAATTATTACATTGACAACACACCCCTGAAAATGTAATCTTTAATTAGGGATCTGGGAACCTATATTGACAATGAACTGTGTTTGACCCCCACATATCCACTGTTGTAAGGAAGTCCTTTTACATTGCATAGCTTATATCTTAAAGGTATTGCATCCAGATGTAATTGTTTCACTTTACTTGCGTTCATTAGAGAGTCAACATACCCTATTCTGTCAGACCTATTACACATTTGCAAGTCCATTGGTATCCTCAGCACTTACTCAAGGATCTTGATCTCTTTTGCAAAATAAACAGAACATGTTGGAGGGACAGGTTTTTACCAAAGAGAATACTACTACTGTGTAACTGTATTCTGCTCCACATACAACAAAGTACTTCACTTAGTCTATTCAAGTGTAATTTGGATGAATGAATGGATAGCTAACTGCAAATTCACCCATGCCAAGCCCTTTTGATATGGAACAGTGTAGAACATAAACACTTTAAGCCTCATAATGAGGTAACCTTAACAGATATATATTTTTGGTCTGTGCCTTACAAAAATTGCATTTTTTTGGCAACTCATTGAATATTACAAAACTAAATGATGTGAGTGGCTGTGAATGAAAGCAACTTACCCCTTTGTCATTTGCTTAGATTACAGTCTGGTTGTACAGAATTGGTCTGTTTTTGTATGAAATAAGTTGTGATATCTACTCTTTGGGAACTGTTTGCATCAAATCAAGTTGAAATTGTCCCTGATTTTACAGAATGTCACTGACTTTGCCATATTTTGTTTTTTATGCCTAAAAGTTGTGGTATTCTGGCAAATTTTTGACTGCAGTCACTAGATAATGACAAACATTTGATTTTCAAAATTTATATCCTTTAGAAAATGTATACCAATGCAAAAACTATTATTTTAGTAACTTTCTAAGTATGTAAGAGCAGTATTTAAAACCTGTTCCAGGTTTTGGGCCTTTGTTCTTCAATTATTTTTTGTTTTGTCTGTGATCTTGCAATAAGACATTGAGAAGTAGTTTGATCATGGTCAGATAAGACAGATAGCAAAATTGTGTCTATAACTATTAGGTAGGGGTAAGGGCTGTTTATGGATGAAAGTAACCCTCTTGCTGTTTGCCCAATTAACTATCTGGTTTTGCAGGACTAATGTATTTGTGTAAATTAGTTGGAATACGTATGGGTTACATACTGTTTATGTGAAGTAAAGTTGAAATGACATAGCTCTCACCTATCCCTGAGTTTGCAGAATGCCCCTAATTTTGCCTCATTTTTTTATAAAATGTGTGGTTTTCTGGCAAATTTTTGAGTATTGCAGACATTACATAATGACAGATACTTCAGTTTCAGACTTAATCTTGTTCAGAAAATCATACTAATGCAAAAACATTTTATTTCAGCAACTAAGTATATAATAGAATAATCATGATTTTGGCCTTTTGGGATGATCTTTGTAATTATTTCTGGCACCCCAGTGTCACAGTCTGGTTTTCATACTGCCCATTCATGCTTTTCACTTAAATTTTCAAAAGCTGTATTTTTTCATGCAGGCAATATTTGTGTTCTCATTGTCCATAAATGTACTTCCCATAGTCTTCAGTCTCATTTGACATGATGTCTTGTTGTATTTTGTGATTTCCCATGGTTATTTTCAAAAATCTGGTGCCCTCAGCCACCCAAACAAGATGGACAGTGTTTGCTGTATGTTTGAGTAAATGCACTGGTCATCTTTGTAATGGCTTGGAGGTACTTTTAAACCTGATTACATTAACTTTCTGAGAGAGAATGCAGAGCACTAAAGATTCACTATCACATTGCTGAAGTCCTAGCCATGATCCCTATATGTAGAAGTATTCTATTATAGAATGTATAGTTCTAACAATAATCAGATACCACACGAGACTTAAGTACTACTGTTATTGTCAGAACTGAATATTTATTAGTTGTAAAATCACATTTTAGTTGAATTAGATTTTTATTAATTGTATATGCTCACTATTTGAACTTCCCATTTCCAAGTGAAAGTGATACAAATTGTTTAATTAAAAAATCTCATAAATATGGTGGCATGGTATTGAAATAAATGTATTAATATGTTTTATATAAAAAATAATCCACTTTTGAGGAGCTCTTCTTCTTGGGGTCCCTCTGAAAATGGGCATCACTCAGTAGGGCAAACCCAGTTGGCAAAATATATTATTAGCCTGATTTTCCTAAGCTTGTAAACATTAAGGCAAGTTACATGTTAAGCCATATGAATGTTAATTGGTTTGTTTTTACTTGTTCTGCATTGATGTTTGCTATCAGTCAGAAGTCATATCTGCAATACAGAAAAAGCATTACTGCTGCTGGTGAGTCCATCAGAAGCTATGTCTCCTATGTCCTGTAGCAGCTAAAGATTGCATATACCATTCTGTATACACCAAAACATTGCTCCACCATTCATTGCTTAATTGGTAAGCTCCATCATATTGTTTCAGATCAGAACCTCTCTATCTTATATAATCATCTAAAACAGATACGTTTATCCAGCTTTGCCAAAGAGGTGTCTAAACTATATAACAATCTCTCAAAAATAACGTCAAATCCCAAACAAAATCCAGATTAAGACAGAAGTAAAGAAATGTTTAGTACTGGATCTGAAAGTGTGACACATCCTAACTATAATATTCAAAAATCATCTGACTCAGCACAGTGATATTATAATGTATTTTAATTTTGATTATTGCATATTTCACTTCATCTAGTTAAGATTCTTCACCCCTTACACATTAATCTGTATTAGAGAATGGGTGACCTGTACATCGCTACTCTGGGGAATGAATATTCTCCGTCAGGGTGTTAATTTACAGGTAATGCCCACTGAAATATGAGTCTACTGCTTCATGCCAGCATATTAAGCTGCTGTGGAGATAGGATAGTTAGGAAGCTAATGGCCACCATTATTTACACTCACTTAGCAGTGCTTTTGCTGCCTAGTGAGTGTAAATTTAAAATAAACATAAAACAGAAAGACAAGTGCATATGTGTGTGTGTGTGTGTGTGTGTGTGTGTGTGTGTGTGTGTGTGTGTGTGTGTGTGTGTGAGAGAGAGAGAGAGACAGAGAGAATAAGATCAATCTAGGAGTGGCAGCAGTTAAGAGGTGTTTGCATACCTCTCAGCCTCTTAGCTCAAGAAATCTAGATAAAGCTTAAGTAAAGGAGGAACAAAGTCTCACAAATAGAAACAGATTATAAATATTGCTCTTTTAAAATTAAAAAGTTGCTTGAATAACAGGATTTGTGTTGGCATACATTTTCTGAAGGAAATAAAGCCTGAAACTCAAATGTGTATCATTATTTAGTGACTTCAATCCCCAGTGATTTGCAAAACCCACAAATTTTAGGAGTAAGGGACAAAAAATGAAGTAAATATCTGGATATTTTTTAAACATGTTACATTTTGAATGTAAAATATTTCATCTAACACCATTTGTGCATACTATAGCAAGTTTGAAACATTAAGAGAAGGAGCTCTTTTACATTTTATATATATATATATATATATATATATATATATATATATATATATATATATATATATACATATATATAAAATAGTGTAATAAAAAATGAGGAATTAAAACACAACACTTTTTTACAGGCAGCCCATTCTCTATGCACAATAATGCCTCCAGGGTGTGTGCTGCTGTGCAAATAACACCCCTTCCAGGGGTGTAGAAGCCCTCCTCCTGTAGTGTTGGGCCTCATAACACTCCTAGACAAGTGTTATTTGCACAGTAACATACACCCTATTGGGCATTATTGCTTGCATTTCATCCCCTTTAACTCTATATTAAACAAGTAATTTTTCACTCACCAAACCAACTTACACTTTGATATTACCTCACACATTTCTTCTTATTGTGTGTGATAATTTGTTTACTTTTCCAGACCTATAGACTTTTCAAAATGGGCAATATTTTATTTTTCTGTTAATGTCTAAAAACTGTTGGTGCTATATGTATAACATAAAAGCAATAACTATGTCTGGTCATATTGTTTGTTTAAAAAGATAAACATAATTATTCTTTGGCTGTTATTTTGTAAGCTACTTTATTTTTCTTTTTTTTTCCTATTATCCAATTATAGGATGTAATTAAACCTTATCTTTATTAATTAAATGATGTATATTCTGTGTAGTTAGAGTGCTTTTTAGCTAGTGTACTATTTTCTCTATTCCAGTATTACATGTTTTCTGTTTAAATAATTTAAATAGACTGGATATTTCTTAACTGATGAACATTCTATGTAATTACTGTACCAATAAGATACGCTTTGTAAAGACTGCTGTGAAACATTTTCTCTGGACCTCTTCTGGGGTTGGAATTTCCTGGTAAACAAATGCATAATAATAATAAGTCATCACTGTCACATTGCTTGGGAATTCTTATCTTCTTGACTAGCAATGTTTTTCAAGATAACATTTTTTCTGTTTTTAATATTGTTACTGCGTTACTGCTTCTGTTCAATTATTGAATTTGTTTTGTAGTTAGATTCTCAGTATGTTTTCTTGAAATTACCATGATTTCATTATGTCTACTTGTACTAACTAGTCTAGTTTGCAAAGCATATTATTTTGTGAGTTCTCAACTTATTTTTTTATAGTTGATTGTTATGTTTGTTTTCTTGAACCTTCTATGATCTCATTATGTCTGGTTCTATAGGATAACAGGGTTTGTAAAGCAAATAATGGATTTGTGATCTTTGAGCTTGTTTTATAATAATGGCTGAAGTTCAGTGATTGGGTGCAGCTGCATTTCTGTGTTAATTAGGCTTATTCTTGGACAGTTAGCATTTGCCATACTTCTGTTCCAGGATATTATATAAATGTGGGTGTCACTGTACTACCTAAAGTATGGTTTGGTAAAAATGTTCAGTAGCTAATCATTATAAGATTACTAATATTCACATTCAGCATGGCCAATAATGTTCCTAATAAGGTATAACAAAAATAATTAAATGCACAGATCTGAATGTTTTGAGTAGCAAAGCAAACAGACAGCAAACTATAAACTGTAATAATAATAATAATAATAATAATAATAATAATAATAATATTTTGTGCTTAAGAAAGACAATGGACATGAACATCTTTTCTGCAAAAGTGATAAACAGGCTGCTATAGAGGTCTGTAACCCACATCTCTGTGGCCAAATTTGGCTTGCTGGCTGTCTACTGTGGCTCTTTGTTGAGTTAAAAGTATTGATATGCTTAAAACTAGCACCATCAAAACACATAAATACTGTTAAATGTTCATTGGTAAAATGTTTGCTGGAATCACATATGTTAAAAATTATTATACAGAGCTCTATTCTGTTATTTATTTCTTAACTAAGAATATAACCATTATGGTTTTCAGAATAGTTGGTTATTGAATGAACTTTTAAAGATAAATCTTTTTATATTTCAAGTCACTAACCTCAGGAGAAAATGGAAGAAAGGCAGCCTTAGATTCACAGACAAGTCAAACTGGATTTGTTGCTTGTTCTTCAGAAGGGTACTAGGGTCCAAATGCCTCTTTATATATGTAGCTGAGGAGCACCGTCTGGATCAGTATCTTGTTTGGTGTAACGCAGAGGATTATGAGTGGGTCACCAAACATAACAGACTTATGTGTTTGAGCAACATTTGCTCAGAAGTTCACCTCAACTGCAAATCTTGGCATCCATGTCAAGAACACATAATAATGAGTGTAGAGAGCCGGTCATAATTCTTTGTAATGCTTGCAGCTTTATTTGCTCCATGTACTACTACTTACATTGTTTGCTAGCTTTCAAATCCATAAAGTGCTTAACAAACACTGTCAGAAAGGCAGTAACACACTCTCTTATGTTACAGAAAGTCAGGGACATGTTACTGGCACAGACAGCAGGAAGAAATATATCTGTTTTTAATTCTGCCACTATTATTTGCAGGTTTAATTGTTTAGTGTTATCCGTGATCTTAACAAGTGAATCAGGAGTGCTTACCATTTGTTAAGACTGGGTCTCATGCTATAGAAACACTTAACTGATTTGTCTTTCTCCAGATTTTGGAGCGCAATCACCAAGCTTCTTATACTGCAATGTATTAAAGTGAAAACTGAAGGAATCAAACTTACGACTACAATATGAAGTCAGTATTTCAGAGCCTCAATCATCTCAACTGTACTGTCAGGGTTCAGCATATACTCTTTTACATTGTGATGACCCTCCACTGGACCAGTAATAAAGGAGCCTCAAGCCTCACCACTGGCACCATTGGGAGACGTACACCGGGAGGATAACAGGTACACACACACTATTTCCAGATGCAGCTCTCTGAATCAAGTGCAATTTCCCTTATGAGCACACAGAGACCACAGTCAGTCTGGGGCTGGTTTCTCCCTCTTTCTTCAGATCCCCAATAAGACTCCTCACTGGCACAGCTATAGGGTTGAGATCTCAGCTGAATGACCACACCAAGACCTCCAGCATCCTCTCTGTCCAACCAGTGCTTTGTGTATATGCCCAAGTAGCTGACACATGCACTCTCAGAGGTTTGATTTACACACACACACACACACACACACACACACACACACACACACGCACACACACACACACACACACACACACACACACACACACACACACACACACACACACACACACACACACACACACACACACAACTGGGAGAGGCTGGCACAAGTTTACTAGCTATGCCCACTTCTGCCCAGTTTATAAGGTAGTTACCACAGCCATCAGTTAACTCCTTATCAGCTACCTTAAGGCCCTTAACAAAAGGTGTCCGATCTTACTATGTAATATTAATACAAATGGCAGTTTGACCAAGAGCAATGCTATTAGGAGTGGCCTCCCAGTAACACCAAATAAATATGCAAGTACTCCCAAAACTTAAATATTTCTACACAGATCAGCCACAATGAAAAGTTTAAATATATTTAATAATAAATAATAAAAGAACAAGAAAATACTAGTATATATTCACAGTGACATCAGAGTACAAAAATCACAGGAAATATTTAAAACAACATTGCAGGACAATCTCAAAGAAATAAAAAATATCTAAATTAAGCTTCACTATATTCATGATTATATCTAAGAAAATTATATTTTTCCCTAAAAACTTACTTCATCAGAGCAAGGCAGATGTGTGGTAAATGGGTCCTCTTGTTGCCAGGTCCAAGACAGAATACAGAATGCCCCATCTCTCTAGGAGACTTCTCAAATTAATATCTCAAAAATTACTGCTGGGATAGCTTTTATCAACATAATTTCTTGTCATTTGACTCTATCCCAGGTGAAACCCCCACTGCTAGAATCTAGCAGTATTTAGCATCTACCTGTGAAAATACATAGACCTCAGATCTTTGACAGATGCTGGAAATCATAAAACAATTACATTCCTCTACATTTCAAGGCTAGTAATTATTTCACCCTAAAGACATTACAGAAAGCTCCCTAGTACAGACATCATGTCTCTAGCTCATTGAAAACTGAAAGAAACCATCTTTTATTGCGTAGCCATGAAGTAATTTAATTTCAGCTATTTTTCTGAAGTTAACCTCCTGTATTCCAGTTTCCACTGTTAAAATATATACATTTAAATGGTTACAATAGTGCATGTACATTTCTGTTCTATTCCAGTAGGGCACACCATGGATATATTTCAAACAGCACTTTGAACAAACCTTTTCAACACACACTTCTGTACCAGTAGTTTGATATACACATAATACACAGTTCTAATACATTTGCAACACAAGCATCTTATACAAATCATGTTGATATTCACAAATGACATATAGTTATTTACAAAATTCTAGATAGCTGTGCTAGCAGTATCTCCCTTTGTCACATATATCATCAGTACCAATGATTTATATTCTACCAAATATTATTATCATAAAAATGGATAGGCATGGAACACCACAGTAGATTATAGTGAAATTACTGCAGTCATACTTAAATCTTGATAGCATAAAGTCAAGAAAGAAAAAAAAGACTTAATTATATGGTCTTGCTGAATGAAGACATAAGGAAAATGGTAGCAGTGACTTAACATTTAAATTGCAAAGCTACATTTCAGTACATGCTGTATATCCATGTGTTTTTTCTTTTCTTTTTTTTTTTTTTTTTTAGAATTTAACAATATATTTACCAATACATATATCTGGGGCATGTCTTCAACTTTTATGAAATCATTATTACAAGCATGTAAATAAGGGTTTAAAAATTTAAATCTAATACTGTTTTACCCCTAGACTGTTTTTTATGACATAATTGTTACCTTACAATGCAAAGGCAACAACATATTAATAATGCACAGTGATATTATACACATATTCTTTCATTTACTGGTACCCAGTTCATCCCTGTCATGATCATGTGATGCTGGATTTCCCCTAGAAAACAGCTGGTGGCATAAAGCAGAGTATCAGTCCTGGGAGGGATACCAGTCCATCACAAGTTGCATACCACACACACACACACACACACACACACACACACACACACACACACACACACACACACACACACACACACACACACACAGAGGACATCTGAAGTGATGTCATTTCACATACCTGCATGTGTTTAGAATGTGGGAGGAAACTGAAGCCAGCAGAATGCCACATGAGTAAAGCACAGGAATGTCATGCATACTCCATGAAGAAGGCAACCCAGTCAGTAGCCAACCCAAAGAACCAGTATCTGTGTGACAGCATTAATGAGACAGATGCATTTTAAAACATCAGATGAAATAAGTTTTAATATCTACAATGTATACTAGTGAAGTAAAATACAGCCAGTAAAACTGTAATAAATAATAAACAGGTGAAGAGCAAAGTGAATGCATTACTGATTTAGATCCAGTCATTACACATAATTATTTTGTGATTAAATTACTGATCAGTAATCTCTTGTTAGTCTTTCCATCAGTGTTGGTATGTTGGTGGTACCTATGTACAATAATGTAGTGTAGTGTTACATAGGGGTAGTAGCCATTTGTATAGTTTATTTATGTTTGGTTTCATTATAAAGATATAAAGTAGTAATGGGGGCTCAAAGTGCAGGACCAGCAGCAGACTCCAAAAAGAGTTCCAGGAAGGACAGAGGTGGTCAGGGTAAACAAAAAAGTGTGTGTTATAGTGATAAGAAGACTACCACCAGATGGCAGTAGAGGAGCAATAACTAAAACAGACTGCAGCTCTAATATTTGTAACAATACTATTAACAACTGAGGATGAAAAAGTAGCTACTTATGGTGAAAATGAGTTATTAGATATTTTGGACTGGGAAAAAAAACAATGTTCTGATATCAGACACAAGATGGGTTTATACAGCAAGACAGATTTTTTTTTTCAAAGTGTATAGTGATTTTGTTGTTGCTTTTAGTCTTTTCACTTTTTACATTTCTGAGACTGCGGTGGTGGTGCTGCGGTAGCGTTGTCACCTCACAGTAAGATGCTGTCCGATTCGATTGTCAGCTAGAGGGTCTTCTGCATGGAGACATGCATGAATGGGCGTACCTTCGTTGAAGGTTGTGCGTCAGGGCTGGCAACTCGGCACGTAAAAATCTACTGCCAATCAGTAGCGGACCGGAGTTCCGCTGTGGTGACCCCTAACCGGGAAAAGCCGAAAGACACAACAACTTTTTTAAATTTCTGAATGCTCACACACATCTGCACACACAGGTGCAGAGACATAGACACACACACACCCTACTTGCATACCTATGTAGATTTATGAAGCAAGTTAGTCCACATAAGGCATGTCTTTGGGATATGGGAGGAAACTAAAGCATCCAGAAAAACTCATGCAGACCTAGGAATGTCATGCCGATGTCACATAGAATGCACTGCAGCCAAAAACATAAACTGAACTGAAGGACCAAGAGCTGTGAGGCAGTGAAGCTTCAAACCAGTTCACCACTGTACGACACCTAGTTACACAGGTGTGTGGAAGGAGCTAATGTTAAAACAGTGGAAATAATACTTGATTCGCTAGTAACAGAGAAGTTTCTCACACAGCACCAGAGGATTTAAGAGTCTGGCTAGCAGACTGTTATTATAAGAGGAATGCATGAAAGGGAATCCTGGTGGCACATGTGTATTTAAAAGGCTATTGTGTAGAGAGAGCAGTGTAAGATACTTCAACATGTCTCAGTGGTGGGTACTAGGGATAATTAAGGACCTGAAGTGAACAGGTTTCTTCTCTGTAGCTAGATGGGTCATTTAACAGTAAACTGCCCATAAAACTGGTTATGAGAAAGAGGCCTAGCAGGTCTGGTAATAATTTAGTGATGCTATGGTGGCAAGTTGCTTGAAAGCAAAGATTCCAGATATCTGCACATTATCCTGAATAAGGGTAAAGAAACAGTTGCAAAAAGGATATGTATCCTGCATTATTATTCTGAAATCTACAGTTACTAAGAATGTACATGTCTTAACATGAAATTCAACTCTCGCTCGCTCTTTTTTTTTTTTTGTGGGCGTAGGGGTGGGTCTGGCTGCTACAATCCTTCAAGTACTTTCAACATGGGTCTTCCCTAAATGGAAAGAACATATAGGGATCATGAAAATAACAGTGTTTGATTCCTGAGATTTGTTAACAAGCAATGATTTCTATCACAATGAACTCTGTTTTTTAATCACACACAACTAAAAGTGTACAGAAGTAATCCAGAGGGCTTGGGTAAAGTCTAGTATCCCACCAGTGACCCAGAGGGTGACAGGACTAACAAGAAAGAGAGTATGAAGGATTAGTCCAGATAAAAATCACTTTAGCTAGCAGATCTAGGAGACTGTCTCTCATTCCCTCGCGTGGGAGGAATATTGACACCTTGTTAAAGTTTCCAGTGGTTTATTCAGTTAAGCAGGTAAATGGATGAGTGCTCTTGTTCTAATACATTACATTCAACAGGTCACTCATTTAAACACAGTTACAGACAATGGTGGGGAAGGTCAATGGGATCTAATTGGAGGAAAATCTGTGAGATGGCAAAACATGGAGCCAATCCCAAAGCTTAGAGGTTAGTCCCTTATTTGAATATTCCTGAAGGACCCAAGCAAAGAGCTATCTAACCATCTTTTGCACTAACTTTACCACCTGGTAACTGGAGAGAGGAAGAGTCTGAACAGAAGAGCCCTTAGTAACTCCTGGACTCAGGAGGAAGTTGAACAGTGAAGACCCCAGACTGGATACGATAAAACCATGCTCTGAGACCCGGAGCATTCTACTTCTCACTGCAGCTACCCCACAGCAACCAGGTATAGATATTGTGGCCGGTGGAACTGCATTTAACAAAATTTCTATAATCTGCAGTACAATGAAAATTGTTGTTCCAGGGCATCACTCCACACTTCTATATTCTTTGTACCATAGGCACAATTTGCCTGTACTCAAAGAAGATCTGAGATGCTTATGCTTATTAAAAGTGTTTGTATACTCTGCAGTTCATCACTTGTTGGATCTTTATTCCATGGGAACAGAAAGCCCACACAAAAGGTTCTGAGGTCTCAAACTTTGTTTATTAGTGTTTCCTCTTACTTGTGCACATCCATGAGCTCTGTAAAAACAGGCACTATTACTTGTTTTCCACTGTATGCTATTTCTCTGGATGCATATACTGTTCAAAATTGGGAATCACCTAGTGTAGCTTTAAGTGACTACCTCCCCTGCATGTAAAAAGGTCTGTCTTCATCAACAGGAAGAAGAATGGGGACTGGTAACATTAATCATGTATATTAGCCTCTTATAAGCAGGCATTGTAATTTATTTTGTATTTCAGGAGATATGAGGCCTGTACAAGTGGGCAGAGATGCTCATATTACATGTGATGCACTGGAAAAGTTTTATAATAAAGCTTTCATAATCGTCTTCAAAGAATATGAGCCTCACAGATGCAGTCAGTCTCTCATTTTACATGTGTTATAAAACAGACTAAAGTCTGGTGATAGCCTCATAAAAAAGGCATTTTCAATGATCAAGGTGTAAATCACTCTATTAAATGGACCTGATGAAGCTCAGGTGAAAGCATTTTCTTAAATATTGTTCTATAGTGGTAGTTCATGGTGTGTTGTCATGTTTTGTTAAAAGGTAAAAATAAAAATAAAACCTTTTAATTAAGAATGAGGTTCCACAGGCTGCTGAGCTGGTAAACCCTCATGTGTCTTTCAGGAATATTCAAAAAATGGACTAAACTCTAATCTTTTGGGATTGGCTGCTTGTTTTTCCATCTCCCAAAGTTTCCTCCAATCAGCTGCCATGGACCCTCCCACCATCATCTGTGACTGCCTTTACATTCAACATTTCAATTATTTAATGTGTGAAAACAAGAACATCTGTTCATCTACCTACTTATCTGAATAAACTACTGGAAACTTCAACAAGGTGTCTTTATTCCTCCCAAAGGGATCAGAGAGAGGGAGAGTCTGCTAGATCTGCCAGCTAAAGTGATTTTATCTGGACTGATCCTTTGTACTACTATAAGTGTAAGTGTGTTTGTGTGTGTGTGTGTATTTGTCTGAGTGAAAGTAGTCTGTCACAGAGGTATTTCCAGTAGAATCCACACCTTTAGAGGAGACATACAAATGTGACAATATGAGTAGAGGAACTGGAGGGATACTACTAATCCAAGACACAATTACACAAATTGAGTAAGGTTTCTGTAGATGAAAAGGTAGAATATTGTTAAAGAGATAAAATGGCTACTTCAGAAGAAGAGTTGGGTGGCCGTATACTTAAATCCCAAGTACAGGTAGAGGAACATAATGAAATTCCACTGAAGGGATTGTTGGTTAGATCAAAAAGACATAGCAGGATCTGTAACCAAGCTCTGCTGCAAACACTTCAACAACATTCAGCTTAAAGTATAAATAAATCTTGATTATTTTAAACAACTGGACCTGCAGCTGCAAAGATAATATTGCATAAATAGTCTCTGTTCCATAAGCTATTCTTCAATCAAATCAGTTCATACATTTGCAAGGGCCTGTCTTTCCAAGCCTTCTAGCCACCATCCTCTACCTGTCTCCTCTGTAATACTGTCTCTTCTCTAATACATCCATTTCACATCTTTTTAGACAACCTTGCCATTTTTACCTCTCTCCACATCTCACTTTTCTCCTTTCCCACTAAATTCTTTCACCACTTAATTCTAAGTATACTTTCTGTGATCCCTCTCAGTAATAATTAGCAATCCCCAGCCTCCATGGGCCCTTGATCATACATAGTACAAATTACTTTGCCATGCGCTGAGTCAGTCTGTAAATCACTGAAAATGTGACTTACTGCTTAAAATCTGAATGCACTCTGCCATGTATTGTAGTAATCTAAATATGTCACAATATACTGGGAACTATATGAATGTTGTAAAGTACCTGCTTGGAGCTTTTCTTCCAAGACTTCACAATACCAATCAATATAAATAAATGCATGAATCTAGCAGTCAGTACAGGAAACCACTACAATGAAGAATTCAGAAACGAACCACCCCGGTGGTCCCTTGATATAAACAAAGCTCCACAGCATAAGAAAGAAACTCCTTAAAACACAAAGCAGGACCAGAACTCCCTAGCATAAGAGTATAAAAACTTCACCAATTTACCAAAAAAATAAATGGCACTATAAAGGCCACCAAAGCATTCCATGAACCGAAGCTGTCATCTGAGTTAAAGGATAATTACAGGTCCTTCTTCACATTTTGTTGGAAAAGTAACCAACTGCAAGCATCCCTGAATCACTCTCATACCCCACCATTCCAAAGGTACTTTCAAAAACCAAAAATATCTCCTGTAATGATCCAATAATATACCATGTTCTTTAATAAACAGTGTCAAAAATGCACACAGAGAACTCCTTCCTTCAGCTGTTTAACCTAAGCCAAGCTGCAGGCTATGTACCTGAATTATGGCAAATTTGCTGTAGTGATCACGTTCCCAACAGTGGACCCACCACCGACCCTGGAACCTACTGGGGTGTCAGCCTTACAAGTCTAACCTGCAAGGCCATGGTGCATATCATTATTAATCTCATTAATCATGATATCAAACATTTTGTTATACTCCATCTACAACAATTCGGCTTTGTAAAAGGTAGATCATGCCTGCTAAATCCTATCAACTTCTCTGAGAAGGTAGTTCAGGTGATGGACAGCAGTCATACTGTTTATGCTGTCTACCTTGAACTGGCCAAGACATTTGATACTATGCCACATGAAGGAACTGTAAATAAGCGATTGGCCTTAGACATTTTGATCTATGTCTGGTAAAATGCATAGCCATCTGGCATAAGGGCAGAATGCATGTTGTCTGTGTACCTGGTGACTCTTATAACAGAACAAAGGTGACCCGCGGTGTTCCCCAGTGTTCTGTGCTTGGCCTTCTCATTTTTGACATTTATTTCTTTGGCAACAAAACTAATAACAATGATCTCTGGTTGACCAAATTTGCTGATGATTGCATTGCCAAGAACAACAAAGATGCATATACCCTTCAAAATGAACTAACATAAGTAAACAGCTTTACTTGAATAGATAAAGGTCTCTAAAGTCCAAAGCATGTAGAATCATCATTTTTGGAAACATCAAATCCTTGCAGTCTACAGTGTTAACAGCCCATTATCAAGTAAAACAGTGCTTAGAGATATGGACACCAGGGTAGAGAGTTTCCTCTGCTTTTGATCACTGTGTAGCTATGGTAGTCATAAAAACTTTCTGTAGTTTGCAATTAGTTGTCAAGATATCTCTTCCAAATCCATGGAAGTCATTACTACAGCTCTGGTCAGACCCAAAGTAGAATATAATGCATGCTTTGGCATGTACCTCACTAGATATGTTAAAAAGCTTGAAAAGCTTCCGAGGTTCCTAGCCAAAAGGATCACTGGTCTCAAGCATCGTAGTTACCAAGAGAGACCGGAAGCCTTGTCCTTGTACTCTGCATCTTATATGACTTCTGAGGGGAGATTAGTGTCTCACTTACTGTGCCCTTAGGGATCCTGTTATTCATGACCCTCCTTTTTCTCAATAAGTTGCAGCTAGTACTATAACCAGAAATTTAAATATACACTAGGAAATAAATAAAGCATGATGGAAGGATAGGCTCATCACTCAGCATCAGCTCCTGTTCTGATATAGACTTCAACTGCAAGTCAAGCGATGTGACTATGCATCTTCCTTCAAATATAACTTGGATGACTGCATGTACACTTTTAAATTACACCAGAACTTTCTGGCCTCTCCCTAACTGAGAGGGGTGGTAAAGCTTGAAGGATCTTATTTTACCAAAAATCACATGGCCACTGGTATAATTGCCTTATATATTATATGATCCTTTAAACTAACTAACCTGAAATAAACACGTAGCTTTCAGATTTCACCTTGAGAGAGACAAGAGATGTGGATAAAGGGGCTCCAAGTCCTCAAGGTTCAAAGGAAATGATGCATTGAGGAAGCAGGCTGTTGCACTTGGACACACCCCCCCACCAGTCTGTCAACCTTTGAGCCTTCCTCAGTAGTACATGGGCCCATTTATTCCCTATTAATAAGAATCCTCCTCAGATTCACTAGGGTGGGAGCCTGTATGAGGAGCTGTCATCCAGGCATAGAACATGGATGTCTGTGGTCTTGACGACATCCTGGCAATAACAGCATTCTTGTAGTAAGGCTCTAACCCCTGCCCCGGTAGTGACACACCAACCTTCATTACCACAGGGACTACCAATGCTCCCTAACCAACACAGTTACACATACAGGACAAGGTGCTACCATCACTTCTGTTTTCCATGCCTTTGATCTCTGGCCCTTGATATTGTAGGAGCAGGCATGGGTGGATGTGAACCATCTTCCTTCCCCTCAGGATAGGCACTACCTATCCTCCCCACTAGTACTATCATTCACCTGGGCTGCTAATCATACCTGGGCTGCCTGGGAAGAAGTCAGGGGTTTATCTCTCTATGCCACTTGGCTGGCAAGTAGTCGCTTTTAAATGGTGTAATTGAGAGAGAGGCCTAAGAGCCTATAAAACAATACTTATGGCTACAGAGTGTCATATACTTTCTTGGAGCATTTAGGTATAAAAATTACAAAAAAATGGAGGCCTTCACAAAACTTTTATTGGTCTTGTATAGGAAGGGTTATAATGAGACAATAGAGGAGTTCTGAGAAATGTCGAAAGGTAGGCAAGGCTGAAGATGAAGTCAAGGCATAAAAGGTGCCTTCACATAGCATTCTGAATCTATTTTAATTTGTGGCTGTAAATATTGTGGGATCATTGAGTACTCTGAGTGCTGTAGATAAAAGGTTTTGTTTGCTATAGATAATCAGGCTAATTGACATGATGGCTTTATTTATTTATTTTTAATCAAAAAAAGTAACTAAAGATTTATAGGAAATCTTAAGCACAATTAGTTTCTAGCAGAGATTTTGACAGACAGAAGTGGCAGTTTCATGACAGTTTTTGGCATTTCTGTTGAAGTATAGAGTAAGACAGTTTAAGTTAATTATACCTTCAGAAGTATGTTGAGGGCATTTGCACGCCACATTTAAGAGAGAGTGAGAAAAAAATGTATTGTCTTGTCTGCAGATAAGAAAACACCCTAAGACTCTTGAGTTCTCACTTATCTGAATTGTTATATGGCCATAGGGTGAGAAAGCAATGGGATTTGATGTGTGGAAGGGAAGAGATGATTTCCATGGAGAGATTGTGGTGAGAGCCAAACCAAAAGGCTTAGAGGACTCGATGAACCTCCACAAGACCACTTAATGGTTGCTGAGTATCAGCAGTAAGTGTGGTATGACCTGAAGTCGTGAGTTAAGGCGTGCATCTCTGTCTAACAGAATAAAATGTACCCTGCTTAGAAAGAGCCACTCACTGTTATAAAGAAAGTGAGTGACATTAGTTAAATGGTAGGAGTGCCAAGAAGACAACCAAAATGTGAAGAGTACCATGTCAACACGGTTAAGCCTTATTATAACAAACATGTTGTGTTTCTTGTCATATGTAGTAGCACTGAGAAAAATACAGAGGGCAAGAACTCTTAGTAGATATCATGAGTGACATTCATTTAGAAACTTTTTGAACGCACAATGATGCCAGATGATGTATCTGATAGGGAAAACAGGTTAATCAGAGAAAACATTGTATTTAGTCATGCATATTAAGGTTTAGCCATTGTGGATACACCAAAACTGTCTACTTTCATTATAGTTGAGGGAGAGGCATGAAACAATAACTTGTAAAATATTTTTTCTCTTTGATATGCACTTAGATGGTATGTAAAGTTTAATAGAAATACATTTTCTCTTTTTGGAGATACTATAACCGTGTGGCCAAGTTGCAGGTCTAAGCAGTAACACATGGCTCAGAAAGGTTATTTGTTTTATAAAGTTTTTAAAACAATGATTGTGAGGCAGGCTGATCATTGCATGCATAGCACGTCATTAGTCAGTGTATCATTCCTTACAGTGATGTTTGCATGGCTTACCGCTCGAAACTAACTGAAATTAAACTCAAGGACTGTATCTGAATGTGAACTACTGAGCTGCATTTAGATCACAGATAGCATAGCTAGTACACCTACATTTTTATAACTATTAAGTGATGCGTTGATGCTCTTCTGTCAGTGCCAGCCAATGCTACAATTAGCAAAGGAATACTCTTATATCAACTCAGTATGGACTACCCATTATCGTTGCAATCTCGGAGAAGAATGCCACTACCTTACAAACTATCTCCAATGAAATCTGCCCATTCATTACTAACTCCCCCAATGATGAACACCACTGCCTAACTCTCACCAAAGGTAAATGTCTCCCAGTGCATTTGAGAGCCAACTTCCTACTAGGATCACTAATTTACAAAGCCTTTCTCCTGCGACATTGTCCCCTCTCCCTCATAAACTTTTCATCAAACCCTCCACATATAATCTCAGTGGTATCTCTCAACCTTGACCCACCTTACTAACTTCAAAAAAAATAAACTTTATTACACAGACCATGCATTCTCCATTTTAGCACCTAAACTATGAAACTATGAGACTCCATTCGTCTTTCAATCTGAGATGTCCAAAGGTACTCCGACTTCAGACAACAGCTCATGAAACACCTCTTCATTTAAACAAAGTGCAACTGCACTCATTCATTCATGTTACATGAACCCCACATCTCTCTCACACCCCTTTATTCCAATTTTATCTTGTCATCCCCTTACTTACTGCCTCTCATTCTTCCTTATTTCCTGTTCTCTTTGCATTTCTCTCACACTTCTTCTCCTTTCTGCTCCTCTTACCTCTGCATGCCTCTCTCACCTTTTCTCTACCTTATCCCCATGGCATCCTTTTCTGCAGCTATTCTCACTTGTCTCATCTCATGTTCTCATATCTCTCTATATAGTATGCTGCATCCCCGTAGCATAAGCCATCTTAGCCATCATGGCTACATCTTATCCATAAAGTTCTGCTAGGCATAATTCCATTCGTCCATCCATGTTTTGACATTGTAAACTGCTCCTTTAGCTAAATGTTGAAATACATTCTTGCATCTGTAAATATGCATACATTAGTATATCCCTGAAAACTGTAAATATGTTTTGTCCAGTTCACCTGGGCTGTGCCTGCAAATGGTCCATTTATATCAATGGCAAACAAATATAAATAAATTGTATTCATCACCAGTCATTTACTGTTCTTAGAGTACGTCCACATTTTAAAACTACTTATTAGTTATAATATTTTAATTACTATCACCATTTATGAATCCTAAAGTTTGACTGAAGGAGTCTTATTTTGAAATTATTTTAATTTATTTATTTATTAAAGTATTTTTTACCTGGGTAAGTGAATTGTTCCAGGGACCATTTTCAGCCATAATCCTGGCCAAAATGGCAAAGATAAGAACAAGTAATAAATGCATGTATAAAAAAAATATTGCCATTAAGGCATTTGACAAAGATTGCATCATATAACACATAACCAATTTGTGACAGTAAATAAACAAAGCATTAAATGACATTTATAAGAATGCATACATTATTAGTGGCTAAATATACAATGTAAGCTTCATTATTAATACAGAATTATATGTAGTTATATTGCACATCTCACAGTAGTGTAAGATGCTAGTACATTGCAATAGCTATCTGTACAAGAAAGGGGGAGGGAATAATTACATTTGCATCACTTTTGCTGTCCTAAGGTATTATCAAACAGATTGGTATACAGTGGAAGCTCATCTACTTAATTATTTATTTGTTTACCAGGTTAGTTTAATTGGGCCTAAATAGACCCTTTTTCAATGGAGGCCCACACGGAAAAGCTCCAGTACGAAACTACAATTTACAATTAATGGTTACATGTGCTAAGAGTTATTAGAAAATACAGAGTCATGAAAGCTAACAGCAGAGAGTTTAAAAGAAAGAAAGATATATTATATAATGGGTTTGCTATCATTATGTCGACGTGCATTTGCACGGCTATGAAGTATTCGAACATCAGATGTTCGAACACTTCATATTACGGCAGGTGACATGAGCGAAGGTTTGCATTGCGAATGAACTGTGCATTCGCAATTCTAACTTTCGGTCATGGGAGGGGATCGCGGTACAGTGCGGTTAGGGAAATGCATCCCATTCCTCACTGTAGTGCGATCTCGGAGTTGGAATATTAAGTTAGGGGGGGTGTGGGGGGGTGCAGCCCCCCTGCATAACTGTGTGTTCGGTTAGGTAGGTAGGTGATTATGGGAAGGGTGGGCGTGCTGTGTATCGCAAGCGACATTTTTGACAATACACCCTTGTTTTCAAGTTTACTATTATTCGAAAATGTTCATTTTCGATGCATAAATTCGAAAATAAAGACATTATTTATTTTTACTTTCGAATTTATGATAGTAAACCTATATAATGTTGTACAATACAATTTTAAAACAACAATGCAATATGAGTGAAATGACAGAGATATAATTAGACTAAATTACAAGGAAAACAAATTTGAATATAAAATATAAAGTGAAAAAACAAAAAGAGTATAACAGTATATAAAATATTGAAAAAAATTGAGCTGTATGTTGGCATGCTGACAGTGGGAAAAGGTGGGGTGGAAAAGTAAGACAAGGTAAAAAGGCATGAAAGATAAATGAAAAAAATACTGAGATTGGAAAAGGGAAAAATGTAAGCTAGGGAACAGTTTTATAGGTGAAATGAGGAGGTGAAAGAAGGATGATAGAGTGTATAATGATCAGGATATCGTATAAAAAAAGTAGAGGGATGAAAAAAACAGAGTGGGATGTGGAAATGAAAAGTTGACTTCACATGATGTATGACCTTTGATTTTATTAGAAGCAGTAGTTTGTCAGTTCTAACTCTTAGAATGGTTTAAACTAAGTTGGTTTAGTCAGGAGAGGAGCAATATAATACGACTGATTATTTTAGAAAGACATTTGCTGACAGCTGCGACAGACCTGTAGTCCTATTTAGAACTGCTTCCTCTGTCTTGCACCCACTAAATGCTGGTGTGACAAAAGGAGATACTGCCAACACAGCTAGCTGGAATTTTGTAAATAATTATATGTCATTGGTAAATATCAAAAGGATTTAAACAAGATGCTTGTGTTACAAATGTATTAGAACTGTATGTCATGTGTATATCAAACTGCTTGTACAGATGTGTGTGTGTGCTGAAAATGTATTTGTAGAGTGCTGTGTTTGAAATGCAACCACAGTGTGCCCTACTGGAAGAGAACAGCAATGTGCCTGCACTATTGTATCTGTTTAAATGTATATGCTTAACAGAGGAAAATGGAGGGTTAACCTCAGTCCAGCAAATGTTAGAAAAATATCTGAAATTAAATTACTTTATAGTCTACACAATAAAGAGGCTATCTCTCAAGTTTTCAGTGCAGCTAGAGACTCAAAGTCTGTACTAGGAAGCTTTCTGTATTGTCCTTGGAGTGAATGAATTGCTACTTTTGAAGCATGAAGGAATGAATTGTTTTACGAATTTCAGCATCTGCAAAAGATCTGAGCAAAAGCCCTTGTCTGTATATTTTTACATGTAGATGCTAAATGCTGCCAGCTTCTAGCAATGGGGGGGTTTGGCCTGGGAACTTGTAGTCGGATGACTAGAAACAATGTTATTTTGCAAGCTTTTCCAGCAGTAATATTTTAGATATTAATTTGAGAAGTCTCTTAGTGAGACAGAGCATTCTGTATTCGGTCTCGGACATGACAAGAACCATTCACCACATCTGCCTTGCTCTAATAGTCAGTTACTAGGGAATAGTATAATTCTCTTAGATACAGTCAGGAATATAGCGAAGCTTAGTTTAGATTTTGTTTGTCTTTATTTGTGTGAGCTACAATGTTATTTTACATATTTCCTGTGATTTTGAACTCTGGTGTCACTGTGAATATATAATTAGTACTGTCTTGTTCTTTTATTTATTATTAAATATATTTAGTGAAAAGACAAATAGCGTTCACGAGACAGGATCCACTAGAATTGTGTTGAATTAAACGCACTTTATTCAAATCAAGCATTTTCGCCTCTGCTCCTACAGAAGCTTCATCAGAATACAGTCCTGTATTTTGATGAAGCTTCTGTAGGAGCAGAGGCGAAAACGCTTGATTTGAATAAAGTGCGTTTAATTCAACACAATTCTAGTGGATCCTGTCTCGTGAACGCTATTTGTCTTTTCACTAGTTTTCCCGTTTCTCAATTTTATTAAATATATTTAAACCTTTCATTGTGGCTGATCTGTGTAGTAGTATTTAAGTTTTGAGAGTACTTGCATATTTATTTGGTGACACTGTGTGGGTCACTCCTAATAGCCTTGCTCTTGGTCAAACTATCATTTGTATTAATATTAATATTACACAGTAAGATTGCACACCCTTTGTTAAGGGCCTTAAGGTAGCTGGCAGGAGTGACTGGTGGCAGTGGAAACTACCTTATAGTCTGGTCAGAAGGAGGCATAGCTAGTAAACCTGTGCCAGCCTTTCCCAGGTGTGTGTGTGTGTGTGTGTGTGTGTGTGTGTGTGTGTGTGTGTGTGTGTGTGTGTGTGTGTGTGTCAGCTACTTGGACAGGGACATGAAGCACTGGTTGGACAGAGATGGTGCTGGAGGTCTTGGTTTGGTCATTCAGCTGTTATCTGAAATGTATAGCTGTGCCAGTGGGGAGTCTTATTGGGAATCTGGAGAAAGAGTGAGAAACCGGCCCTGGACTGACTGTGGTTTCTATGTGCTCTTAAGGGAAATTGCACTTGATGCAGAGAGCTGCATTTGGAAATATTGTGTGTACCTGTTATCCTTTCAGTGAATGTCCCCCACTGTGTTCAGTGGTGAGGATTGAGGTTCCCTGATTACTGGTTGGCAGTGGTTGGTCATCACAGCTGGGACAGGCTGTGACTCCCCCATGACCGTGAACTGGTTGAAAAGAGGTATTGCAGAATGGACAACTGAATGAATGTGTCAACAGCTTAGAAAGCTGACCTATTCATTGCTCTCTACTCTTGTCATGTAGCCAAAATCTGGAACTCCCTCCCTCTTCAACTAAGAACTTTAATTAATATCACTCACTTTAAAGAAATGCTCAAAGACCAACTGGCAAACAAATGGCTTTGCTTATTTAATTCTCTAGGATAAAACACACTTTTCCCTTTTTACTTTATACTATCCTCAGTTATAACATTCCCTTCCTGTTACTTTAACGCACTCTAAGAATCTATTAACTATTTCTGAAATCACTGTCTTCCTGAATTCCTTCACTCTAACTACTATCCTACTAGACATAATATTCCCATCACTGTTCATAACTTTATCTCTAAAGCAGCTCCTATAGGCAAAACATCATTCTAGTTTATATGAGTACTTTAGTATTGTTCTACCTTAAAACTGTGTTTTGAACTTTCTACCTGATAAAAAGATACATTTCTGCTAATTTCTGCTTATACTTTTCTGTTTCTGCTGCTATCCATTGGTACTTTAAACCTGGCAAAATACCATTACATCTATTACACTCCTATTCTATCCCTATGCTTATATACACTGGAATAATATATATATATATTTTTTTTTTTCTCTTGTTCACCTTAACTATTGTTATTAAGATTTTTATTTACATATGGACCAACTTGTGTTTGTAATAATGTTGTCATGTAAATTTTTTTTTTGCCTATTTTATATATTGGAGCTTTTCTCCCCAGGCCTCTGCTGATAATGGGCTCACACCCAGTCAGACATTCCTGGTAAATAAAAGTAAAATAAGTAAATAAATTCTAAATGTGATTGGACAGTAGGCAGCTTTTGTCATAATGCCTACTGCAAGAGTCTCCTAAGAGAAATCTTAAAAATATTTATTATAGCAGTGAGTGCGTAGAGAAGACCATAGGGAACAGCTGAGGTATTAATGTTTGTTTAATGGTCATGTACCTTTTTATTTTTTACATTGGCATCTGGGTCTGAGTTGGAAATTGTCAGTGAAGGACACTATAGCTTGGTCAGTGGATGAGACCAGAGAATTTGCTGTGTAAGGTAAGTAAGTAAAAACACAGACGATTAACTGTCAGCATATTATTGTTTGCCAGTAATGACCAGAGGTTCATCTATAGGTAAGATATATACTGGCGTACAGTGGTTGGCATGGATCAGGTGTTTGTTACAATACATAACAAGTAGCTGTATGGTTAAACAAGCAGTTTCTAGCAGGGTGTATAGAATTTACTGACAAAGTTTACATAATGCAGACTGAGATAACTCTTCATTTAAGTAGACAGACAGGGAACCACAGAGGCATTATACTTTCAGGTTCAGAATAACACCTATTTTGCAAGGAGTCCAGTGATCATAACTGCAATCCACAATTAGAATATGAACAAGAAAGCCAGGAAAATGAACCTAAAGAGAAAGAATTAACATTTAAGCAATAATATATTCTCAAAAATTATATACTATTCTGTTTAGTAGAAAAATAACATGGGAAAACAACAAAGTGGCATAAATGTGTTTTGGGAATACTACCCAACCTCAAACATGCCATGATGAAATGTTGGGATCCTCTTTAAATTCTGTTGAGTAACCTTATCATACCCTACCATAAAAGGCATTGCTTGGAGAATTAAAGGAGGACGTACCCTCTTACATAAAGAACATAAAATTGTGCCACTAGACATTTTTCACACAGTGTACTGATGGAGCACTCCATTATATTCACTCATATGGTGTTAAGATGAAGTACATTGGAAAGGCACATTGTCCTTAAATGGAACAGCAACATCATTTCAAAGAATATACCAACTGTATTAAGTATGAATAGAGTTTTGCTTTATGTCACTTCTTCAGTGTAATACTTTATCAGTAAAACAATTTATATGTAGAAACTTAGATGCTCACTATAAACAATTTCATCTGAGGTGATTGCCTTGAAGGATTACAAGCACACATATTTTGCACACACTGATTTATTTATATTGTATATTCTAATGATGCATGAGCAGAATCTGGCAGAAAGGAAAAAAGGTACCAACAGACATTCAGACTCCAGATTAAATAGTTTAGACTGGTTCAGTGGAGTTACATAGTACCAAAGACACAGGAAACACAGTAGATGGCTGGCTCTCTTTCGGTCACCTTTTGGATCATCTTATAGGACAGTGTTCCTTGTTTTCTCAGGCTGCAGTACCTACCATAAAGACTGGGGGTTGGGCCTTAGGACTATTTTTCTGTAATTATGCCACTTATTTCTATGTGTATAGATATGGTATGTAACCTAAAATCCCTTGAAAAGGTGGCTACAACTAAGCTGAGTTGTCTTTCCTTAAGCAAGCATCCTTGTACACTAAATTGTTTGTACCCCTTCTTAAACTAATACTTAACAAGTTTGTGAAGACACAGCAAGGGCATCATACCTTACTTTATAGTACAGTATAATGGTCATGTACGGCTAATTCACACAATAACGCTGCTCTTACCTTCATCGATTTTAATTTGTCCTGATATTCCTTAAGTTCAAATGTCTTGTTCATTAGCTTTTGGTACTGAGGGCAATCCTTCTGGAAAAAGCGAAGCAGCTGCAAAATGCCAGTCGTAACATATACAAGGGAAGTATTTCAGTAAGGCAATATGTTTACATTTGCTATCATAAAAGTTATTAGTTTTCGCATTAAAATTCATCAGAGAATGCAGTGCTAACAGTTTAGTGGGTCACATAGAGTTCCACATTTTTTTTTTATAGAATTTTTCTTTAAGTATACATTGTACTACATTTTGTCACAGCTAGACATAACTCACTTCAAGCTTAACTACCCAGCATAAGAATCAAACGTGTTATACATTTACAGTAAATAAGAATATGGAAATATGCACTAATTTAGGTCACTGCAAATGGTTCTGCATCACCCTTGCCAATTACAGGAGTTTGAATTCAATTTACATTTAAAAAATGATTCTGAAATGTACTTCACACTCATATTTTAATGTTGGGGGGCAAAGCCTCCATATCCCACTATGCAGTAGGTTTTGCCTCTCATACCTTACCTACTTGCTCAATATACTTCACTTCAAGGTCATTGCATCTGAAGAAAGGTTAATTTCCTGATAGCAACCACATTCAATGTAGGACAGGATTCCTAAAACTGTGCTGTACTAATCCGGTACTAGTCCGGCACACTGATGTCCCTCTCACCAGGTTGAATAAGGAGAAAATTACAGTCAGCTGCCTGTCGGGTGCCAGGATCCACCACATAACGCATGCACTCAAGTCACTCCACAACAAGTACAAATATGACTCTGTCATTGTCCATGTTGGAGTGAATGACTTGAGACATACCTCCCTGGACTACATGAAAAGAGACATGGAAGAGCTCTCGGATCATGTGGCCCAGGCAGGTATGACCCTAGTCCTGAGTAGCATCCTGCCTTCGCCCAGAATGATACCACAATATAAGGATAAAATGATTGACTTCAACAATTGGCTAAGCTTATGGTGTCATTCAAAGGGGATCCAGTATCTGTCTGCCTGGGATGACATGATTGACAGACCACGATGCTTTGCCAGAGATGGTCTGCACCTGTCGCCACTGGGATTCAGGTTACTGGCTAAGGCTCTTGCCACCCCTATAGTGCCTTTTTTAGGCAAACTTCAAATGACAAAACCACCACCGTAACAGGTACAAGCATGCAAAATCTGAAGGTAATGCTACTCAATGCTAGAAGTCTAAACCTCAAAATGCACTCTCTCGAGGCACTCCTAAAAATGGAGAACATCGATATCTGTGCAGTAACTGAGACCTGGTTCAAGGCTCCAGAGAGCACCCCTGCAATACCAGGCTACAACTCTTACCACACTTTTCGGCCACCAAACCAGGACCGAAACACTAAAGGTGGAGGAGTGTCAATATTCACCAAGGACATTCACACCACCAGGCTAGTTGGCCAACACAATGTGTCTGAAATTCTCCAAGTGCAACTAACACTAGGTAAGACTGCAATCCAAATTGTAGCTTGCTACAGATCCCCACCATACCCCAAGATTCTCACTACACCTTTCTAAACATACTGGAAAATAATAAGATAGAACCAAACACCCTAATACTGGGTGATTTTAACTACCCTGCCATTAACTGGGAAAACTACTCATGTCCCAACACCTTTAGCAACGGTTCTTGGAATTCATAAATTCCAATGCCCTGGATCAACTAATCCATAGTCCCACCAGGGCTCCAATATCCTAGACCTGGTCATTACCAACATGGGAAATCAATGCTCCATACCTATGGTCACCCCTCGTTAGTCAGGTCTGACCATAAGCTAATCACCCTTAACATCCACATCCCACCCCACCCCCAGTAAAGAAACCACCATAAAAAACTTCTCCAAAGCCAACTTCACGCTACTCAAGTCAGAAGTGACAAACTTCATAACACCCATGCAGACGGGAACTGAAAGTTCAACTGCTGAATCCTACACTAAGGCACTGTCTGAGCACATCCACTCATGCATGAATCGTGCCATCCCAAATAGAACCAAAATGCTCTCATCCAAAAAAAGGAAGCCAATCTGGTGGTCCCCTGCCATAAACAAACTTTACAACAAAAGGAAGAAACTTTTGCAGAAAAGAGGAAAATCCCAGGATGCAAAAAACTCCCTTACTAGCCTCAGTAAGAAACTGAGATGCCTCATAAAATCCTCCAAAGCTAGTTATGAAAATAAAATTGCAAAAGTTTCCAAAGACAACCACAAAGCATTCTATAACTATGTCAAGAATCTAAATGGCAATGCTCAGATCTGCTCTGAGCTAAAACAGAATGGCATTAAATATACTGATCCAAAGGATATTGCCAATATCCTGGCAGATCGATTCAGTGCCAACTTCACCCCCTCTCACCCCCTAAATGGCCCATCTCAATACCAGAAGATTGCCAAATTCCAGTAATAACGACCACACAGGTACAAAACGCACTCTCTAAAGTCAAGAATACAGCATCCATGGGACCAGATGACATCCCAGGCTGTGTACTACATGAACTACAATATGAACTGGCACCTCACCTAAGTGTCATGTTTAATCATAGCCTCACCTCAGGTTTCGTGCCCACTGAGTGGCGCAGAGCTACAGTTATCCCAATCCACAAGGGGGGATCCACCTTGGATCCCGGAAACTACCGTCCCATCAGTCTGACAAGCCTTATCTGCAAGGCCATGGAGCATATTATCATGGAACTTATAAACAAAGACATTGGCAACCTTCAAACACTGCACCCCACCCAGTTTGGGTTTGTGAAGGGCCGATCTTGTCTCCTGAACCTGATTGACTTCTTTGAATCAGTCTCCAGAGCCATGGACAAGGGTAAGGTGGTCCACACAGCCTATCTAGACCTTGCCAAGGCCTTTGACACCATGCCCCACTCTGGAATCATAGATAAACTTACTAAGTTGGGCATTAATCCCTATGTCACCCAATGGGTTGCTAAATGGCTTACTGATAGAACCCACACTGTAAAAGTAGCCAACTCCAAATCCAGCTCCAGACAAGTGACAAGTGGAGTACCTCAGGGTTCAGTCCTGGGGCGCTCTTGTTTGGCATCTACTTCTCTGAAGTACAGGTCAACACTAAGGGACTCTGGCTAACAAAGTTTGCAGATGACTGCAAACTGGGAGCCATTATTGAATCCCCAAATTATGTGGATACTCTACAAAAGGGCCTTACAGAAACAGATGCTTGGTGCCAGAGCCATGGGCTCAAGCTCAATGCCAAGAAATGTATTGTTATCCCCTTTGGGAAAAAAACATGTATCCATGAATTACCATATAGGTGGCAGTACACTAAACACAGAAAGTGTGATAAGAGACTTAGGGACACAGGTGGACAGTGGTCTCACCTTCGATAACCACATCGCCACAACAGTCAGGAAATCCTTCTATGTGGCACACCTCATCATGAAGGGCTTTTCATCCAGAAAAAGGAGGTCATTGTCCCACTGTACTCATCCCTCATTAGACCCATTATAGAATACAACGCCCCATTTGGTATGTACCTCTCAAGACATCTGCAACAACTGGAAAGGCCTCAGAAATACCTCACTAAAAGAATCACAGGCCTAAAGCAGATGCCCTACGCTGACTGCCTTAAAAAACTCCAGCTATACTCTGTCGCATATCGTCTACTCAGAGGCGATCTCTGCTTAATGTACAAGGCCATGTCAAACCCAGAGCTGTTGGACATGCTACACTTAAAGAAATCCCAATCCCTCAGAGCTACACGCTCCAGGGATCTAAACCTTGTCATCACAATAAACAAAACATGCTGGAGGGATAGGTTCCTGACCCAGAGACTCCCAAGACTCTGGAATAGATTGCCCATACATGTCAAGCAGAGTGCCTCTTTGGACCTCTTCAAGAGGAACCTTGACGATTGGATGGGAGAAAGGAAATTCACCCCAGGGATCACGTCAGTCGCCCTGCTAGACGGGGGTCCAGGAAAGTAAATAATGTGGGAAGAAATAGCCAGGGAATTGTTATGACTAGGCTTGTATAGGCCCTAGGGCTGATAGCCTAGTACCAACCTATGAACCTATGAACCTATAAGATCTTCACCACTAGATGGCACTGTGTGGCAGTATACTGAGTACTTAACTTTCCAAGTCGAAGCAGGTAGGTAATGCTTCTGTGCACATAGTTGTGCTCTGGGATTCTTAAAGGAGCAGCACAGCAACTATGCAAGCAGACAAATCCATGCAGTGAAACTATACAAGTAGACACATACATGTAGTGAAACCCATGCACAGAAGACAATGGCACAATCCATACAGTGAACAAGTGCCTCACTGAGCAGATATTTCAAAAATTGAAAATATGAACTCACAGGCTGCTACATCTCAAAAACTAAAGCAGTATATGTAATAGCAGTGCTGCATGTGTTAGAATATCCCTAAGCAAGATGCCGTAAAGTATCATATAAAGCTATAATATGGTATAGTATATGCAGTTGCAGTGTTATGTTGTTCACATGGACATCTTCTTAAATGCATAAAAGATGAGGAAAGGTCTGTATAGGAATACTGGAAAAAGAGAAAGGCAGTAAGCAGAGGGGGACACAGATGAAAAATATAGGAATGGGAAGTGCAGGACATGGGGAAACAGGTCAGCATTTTCTTTGGTGGTGATAGGACCCTGTTTTTGTTTCTATTAGAGAGAAGGAAAGGGGAGAGGAAGAAAAGAAAAGCAGGGTATGAGGGAGGGTTAAGACAGTGTGCAAGGGAAGACAAACACTCATAGAACAGCACAGACAAATCAGGGTGGATATGCAGATACTAACCTAAAAACAAGAACATTCATTCCTCCTAAATAGGGCCAATTGAGAGACATGGCCATTACTAAATGTCCACGAAGACTGATATGAAAGTGAACATAAGCCCAATATGGATAAATTGTTTTCATAATCAAAATGCTGAAACTTCACAATTATCTTTGCCCATCCATATTGTACTGTCTCTGTTGGATGTTTTTTTATTTTCAGATGTTGGAATTCAGAATGTTGCTGGATATTCTTGCTAAGGCCTTACAATTATAATTTAAAGGGGAACTATAACCACTTCTGATCTACATGTAATAGGCCTAGGGATGTCACCTGTCTCTTTGCTGACAACTGTGCAGAGCTGGTTTACGTGGGGAATAAATCTTATGTATTTGTCTGACAGTATGTATGAGTCATTGTATTGGTGGACGCGTGTATACAGTCATCACCCTTTACATGTACATTAGTTAAGAAACAAATGTATCTATCTATCTATCTATCTATCTATCTATCTATCTATCTATCTATCTATCTATCTATCTCTCCATACAACTGCAGCTTTGTTTTACCTGTACACAGTCTGCTACAAAGATGTTCATCGTGTTTCATTGTTGCAGTCATGACTGTAGGGTTCTCCCCTGCCGGCAGGCAGTCCTCGGTCGGCCAGAATCCCAAAGTCTGGGTCCGGCGTCGGCTGTTCAGCCATGCTCCCTGACGTCAGAGCTCCAGGAGTACAAAGCTGACAGCCGACGCCATGTTCTCCAGTCTTTCTTGTCGTGCGGTGATAGCAGTTCGCATTTGCCGGTCGGCTGACTCCTGACAATTTTTGCTAAACGTACTTCAGTCCGAAGACTTTCTTCTCCTACTCAAAGCTAAGTACCCCGTTGGGGAAACTTTTTTCTTGCTCCAGTCTGATGTCAGAAAAAGTTAAAAATTGTATTTCATGTGGGAAGCAAATACCTCATAAGGATTTTCATTCTTACTGTATTCCTTGCTTAGGCCCTGACCACGACGTAGCTAGTTGTCGGTTTTGTGCTAGATTCAATCAACGTACAATTAAACGAAGGTACGATTTTGCATTTCATTACTTCAGTAGGCGCTTTAATTACAAAATGTCGTCAGATTCGGTTCCGGCTACTGGAGTTCACAAACGACGCAAGGATAAAGACAGGCCTCCGAGGTCCAAATCGGACGATATTGTACAAGCAGAGCCAGCTTCAGGTTCGGCCGTCATCAGTGAGGTGCTTTTGCAGCCCCTGTTGTTGGCCATTTCAGAACCGATGGCCGAAACGGACTCCCAGGAGGAGCCAACTAGGCCTTTGAATATTTCTGTTGCAGGACCTTCGGACAATGCTCCTTCAGATGGGTCCGGAGCTGCTGTGCAGGTACAAGCTTTCGAAGGGGTTTTCAGATCTACTCAGCTTCTAATAAAGGCAAAGCCAGAGACAAAGGCAAAGACTCCTTCCAAATCAAAGACTACAGCTCAGGCCTCTTCTGATCCGGCACCCAAGTCTCAGAAACAGTTACTTAAGATGGCGGAGGATTTACTTACTATTATTAGGGGTTCACATCCCCCTCCAGATAAAAAGCCAAGGCAGGAAGTGTATTATGACTCCTCTGATCAGGCTTCTATTTCTTCAGTTTCTTCTTCTGACCAGGAATATTCTTTCCCTCCTTATGAGGATTCTGATGCTGAGGAATCCATTCCTTCAGCTTCTCCCCCTGAGGATTTCTCTTTTGGGGAAACTTTACATGAAATGAGGGAACTTTTTCACTGGGAAGGACAGGAGTATTCGGAATCTAAGAAAAGACTCAGGGATTTTCTTCTTCTTCCCCAACATAGACCCCTGGCTATCCCTCCTATTTTGGATATTGTGGATGATGCTTTTTCGGAGGCTAACTTAACTCCGGACTCTTTTCCTCCAGCTCCTGTTAAGCCAGACAGATATTATAGGGTTCCTGATTCCCACCAGTTTTTATACAAGAATCCTACTGCTGATCCTGAAACCATTTCTCAGGGTCCTAAGGGGGTTAAGACCGCTACTGCTAAAAACCCCATTCCCACTGAGAAGGATTCCAGCTCTTTAGAAAGATGGGGCAAAAAAGTGTACACTTTTGCTACTTTATCTATTATGGCTTTAAACTGTCAATTTCATATAAAGAGAAAAAATATATATACACCATCAGAGGTAAAACACAGCTGCAACTCGATAAGGACAAACACTCGGCCAGTCAAAGAAATAAAAATCCACTATTTATTCCAGCACAAAAACAGGTAAGCGCTTTCGCATTGGAGCTTCATCAGACCTTTACAAACAGTAGACCTAACCTATCTTTTATACAAAACCATCTCATCTAATAAATCAATTAAATAATCAACGCTTAAAGTCACAGTAAAGAGATACAGAGTAATAAAGAACAAAGTTAAAAATAAGGACGTTACACAATACATCCTTACAATCTACATTCTAAAAATCACTTTAAACCAAAACACATTCACAAACTATAAACTCAACAGAAAAAAATAAAAATAAACTAAAAATAAAAACCATCAAAGACTTCATTTACAAAGTCTTCTTTTCTTCAAAACTGGCTTAATGGAAGCCCTTTCATTAAGGCCACTGCCTCGATCTGCTCTTGAGAGAACAATCCACCTTGTTTCCTTATACTCAGTATAAGCAATAATATCCCCTTCTCTGATGCTAGGTATAACAGTTTTAATCACCTGAAATTTAAACGTATGATTGCACCCAAACTCAGTGGCATGCTTAGCAAGTGCATTATGTGGGGACCCCTTCCTTATGTGATAGAGATGTTCCCTCATTCTATCGCGCAGGGGTCTGTTGGTTTTCCCAACATAAAATGCACTGCATGCCACACACTGAGCCAGGTAAACCACATGTGGGGTCATACAATTGCTAACCCCTCTGAAATAAAAATCCCTACCAAGATCAGGGTGATGAAAAACACCGGATGAGTCAATATAACCACAAAAATTACATGAGTCACACGCTACCGTGGAACCACGGTGGAACCTATCAAGCATTATTGTGTGTCCCAGAACATAGTAACCTCTTCAGGTTCATATGATTTCTATACCTAAAAGTGGGAAAACTACCCACAATATTGCTAATGTCATCGTCCACTAAAAGAATGGACCAATGGTGATGAAACAAATCAGTGACTCTTCTGTAATCATTAGTATAAAAAAGTGGAATCTTAGTCTTATTGCCACTAGTAGATGGAGAGAAATTATTCAATTCTAGAGGCAAACCAAAATAAGGACATGCCCTAGTGGACCTTAAATCAAGAAGGTCAGACCCCTATCCAGAAACTTCTTCTCCAGGCTGGTCATTTCCTTCTGAAATCCTACTAATGAGGGATTTAATCTCGATGCTCTCATACCCTGTCCCCTGATGAGATTCTTAAAAATGTAACCTGGATGCATACTAGACCTGAACAGGAACGCATTCCTATGGCATGTCTTCCGATGGATCCCTGTATTAATCAGGTGATCATCCAACTTCTCAACAATGACGTCTAGGTAACTAATCCTTTCATAAGACAGACTATAGGTGAACTTTAGACAAACAGTCAAATTGTTCTCCTTTATGGATGTTAATAACCCTCTGATACCGGTCATCCAGGGGTTACCGAAGGTTCATAAGCAACCTAGGAATCCACCTATGAGACCTATTGTTGCTGGAGGGGGGTGGGTTACTGAACCCTTATCATTGTATGTAGAAAAATTTCTACGACCAGTTATCAGTTTAAATCCAACTGTGTTGAAGGATTCTAAGCAGTTTTTGTTAGACCTATATGAATGTGTTAGTGGTTTAGATGACATCAAAGACTTGGCATTTGTTATGCTTGACGTTTAGGCATTGTTTACAATGATACCCAATGAGCTGGGGATACACTGTGTGCAGAAATACTTAGTTACCCATAGTGGGTATTCACCTAAGCAAATTGATTTGATCTGTTTCGTTTTAGAGACAGTCCTGAATAACAACGTGTTTATCTTTGGTGAAGATATGTTTTTACAACAACATGGCATAGCTATGGGCACTTTATGTGCCAATAGCTACGCCAATATGTTTCTTGCCCAGTGGGAATCTGAGTTTCTGTTTCCACTAACAGCTTTTGTTGATCACGTCGTTTTTTATCGACGTTTTGTAGATGATTTATTTGTGCTGTGGCGGGGGACATCTGAACAGTTTGATAGGTTCTTTGGGATTGTGAACAATTTGACTGTTTGTCTAAAGTTCACCTATAGTCTGTTTTCTGATTTCAGAAGGAAATGACCAGCCTGGAAAAGAAGTTTCTGGATAGGGGTTATACCAGGGATGAGCTGAGTAGACAGTGGTCTGACCTTCTTGATTTAAGGTCCACTAGGGCATGTTCTTATTTTGTTTGCTTCTAGAATTGAATAATTTCTCTCCATCTACTAGTGGCAATAAGACTAAGATTCCACTTTTTTATACTAATGATTACAGAAGAGTCACTGATTTGTTTCATCACTATTGATCCATTCTTTAGTGGACAATGACATTAGCAATATTGTGGGTAGCTTTCCCACTTTTAGGTATAGAAATCATATGAACCTGAAGAGGTTACTATGTTCTGGGACACACAATAATGTTGATAGATTCCACCGTGGTTCCACGGTAGCGTGTGACTCGTGTAATTTTTGTGGTTATATTGACTCATCCGGTGTTTTTCATCACCCTGATCTTGGTAGGGATTTTTATTTCAGAGGGGTTAACAATTGTATGACCCCACATGTGGTTTACCTGGCTCAGTGTGTGGCATGCAGTGCATTTTATGTTGGGAAAACCAACAGACCCCTGCGTGATAGAATGAGGGAACATCTCTATCACATTAGGAAGGGGTCCCCACATAATGCACTTGCTAAGCATGCCACTGAGTTTGGGTGCACTCATACGTTTAAATTTCAGGTGATTAAAACTGTTATACCTAGCATCAGAGAAGGGTATATTATTGCTTATACTGAGTATAAGGAAACAAGGTGGATTGTTCTCTTAAGAGCAGATCGAGGCAGTGGCCTTAATGAAAGGGCTTCCATTAAGCCAGTTTTGAAGAAAAGATGACTTTGTAAATGAAGTCTTTGATGGTTTTTATTTTTAGTTTTTTCTGTTGAGTTTATAGTTTGTGAATGTTTTTTGGTTTAAAGTGATTTTTAGAATGTAGATTGTAAGGATGTATTGTGTAACGTCCTTATTTTTAACTTTGTTCTTTATTACTCTGTATCTCTTTACTGTGACTTTAAGCGTTGATTATTTAATTGATTTATTAGATGAGATGGTTTTGTATAAAAGATAGGTTAGGTCTACTGTTTGTAAAGGTCTGATGAAGCTCCAATGCGAAAGCGCTTACCTGTTTTTGTGCTGGAATAAATAGTGGATTTTTATTTCTTTGACTAGCCGAGTGTTTGTCCTTATCGAATTGCAGCTGTGTTTTACCTCTGATGGTGTATATATATTTTTTCTTTTTATGTACATTTATTCATTTTACACCACAGTGGTTTTACCCAGTGAATGCTAGCAATTTTTGTTTTTATGTCGATTTCATATGCTGATATACCAGCAATTTCTTCTGTCTGTTTTGAAACAAAAGCTAACTTCCATTTCTGCCTGTGCAGATGATAAGGAATTACATGACTTAATGAATGCCACTGAAGAAGTTGGGAAACATGGTTTACACTGTGGATTTGATGCCTTGGAGGCTTCTTGTAGGGCTGCTGCCTCTGGTACAGTCATTAGAAGGCATGCTTGGTTAAAGGAACAAAACTTGCCAGATCAAGTAAAAGCTAAGTTATTGGATGCTCCTGTTGAGCATAATGTTTTGTTTGGACCTAAGGCTGAAGAGGTGATAAAGAAAATGGAGGACAAGGCAAAATCCATGCAAACGGTTAAAGATTTCTTACAAGTACAGCCACCCAGATTTAGTAGGAATTGGCCTACAAAAAATTGGTCCTTTCCCAATTCAGACAGGCCTCAGAGGGGTAGATACAGACACTCCTGAGGAAGGCCTCAAACGCAAGCCTCTTATAGACCAAGACAGTGGACTGCTTCCACCCCTAGGGGAGGAGAGGACAGGTTGCAAGCTCATAGAAAACAGGCTCAATGACTCCCTCTGTTGGGCTGCAGGAAATTCTTGCCTGGAAGCCCCACTCGGAGGAAAACTTTCTCTTTTTCATCTAAATTGGACTCATATAACCCAAGACAAGTGGGTTCTGGATGTGGTTTCAAGAGGTTACAAATTCCATTTTCATACCCTACCAAGACCAAGTGGATGGCCGGATCTTCCAAAACATCAATGGTTAGTGGCCTTAAACCAGGTGGAGGCTCTCTTGGCTATGAAAGCCATAGAACTGGTTCCACTTTCAGAGATGGGACAAGGTTTTTACTCAAGACTCTTTCTAGTCCCCAGAAAGCAAAATTCATGGATACCCATTCTGGATCTGTCAGTCTTGAACACTTTTCTCGAGAAACCAAAATTCAAGATGCTTACTCTACAGCAGCTACTTCCAATGCTGACCAAAAATGCATGGATGGTAACTTTGGATTTAAAGGAGGCATATTTACACATTCCCATCAGGCAAGAATGCAGAAAATCCCTCAGGTTCAGGGCCGGATCGAGGCACTATCAATTCTCTGCGCTGCCCTTTGGATTGTCTACTGTGCCCAGGGTCTTCACCAAATGCCTGGCTCCAGTAGTAGCTTATTACAGACTCAAGGGAATTCAAATTTACCCTTATCTGGACAATTGTCTAATTCAGGCAGACAGCAAGGAATGTCTTACTCCAGCATCCAGAATTTGTTCAGAACCTTCTCAAGTTCCTGGGATTCTCTGTAAACATAAAAAAGTCAAATTTGACACCCTCACAACAGATAACTTTACTGGGTGCTCTTCTAAACACCACAACCCAGATGGCATTTCTGACATCCGAAAAACAATTACAGCTGGCTTCAACTTTCAAAACCTTGACAACTTTAACTCAGCTTTCTGCAAGGAAATTCCTGCAGGCTTTGGGTTACATGGCCTCCTGTATCCTTCTCATACCATACGCAAGACTACATATGAGGAAAATTCAGTGGTACCTAAAAAGTGTATGGTCTCAGCATTGCCACAGTTTAGACATACAGATCACCGTCCTGCCTTGTCTCCAAAAGGAATTCCTTTGGTGGTCCAAGGCATGTACTTTAAACATAGGAAAACCCTTCAGTCTGCCTCCAGCCACTCAGATACTAACCACGGACGCTTCAGATTATGCATGGGGAGCCCATTTTCAGGGCAACTGTCTGCAGGGCCTTTGGACAAAGGATCAGAAGCTCCTGCATATCAATTTAAAGGAAATGTTAGCCATACAGAATGCTCTATTGGCTTTCAGGAATCTTCTACAACCAGGACAGCTACTGATATGGACAGACAACACCACAGTTATGTGGTATATAAACAAGCAAGGGGGATCTCATTCCTATCCCCTTTGCAGACTAGCCATGAATCTATGGAACACAGCTCTAGCTTGCAAACTGGACCTTCAAGCTCAGTTTCTATCAGGGAAGCAAAACTTCCTGGCAGACAGTCTGAGCAGAAACCTGTTGGATCCACACGAATGGATGCTGGACACCGAAATATTCAGGATGATTACAGCAGTCTGGGGATGTCCTCACATAGACCTCTTTGCATCCCACCTCAATCATCAACTACAGATTTTTTGCACCAGGACTTTCCACGAACTAGCTTGAAAAGTGGCTGCACTATCATTCAGTTGGAGAAACCTCTCGGGGTATGCCTTCCCACCTCTACCTCTTCTTCCACGGGTGTTATTAAAGATCAAACAGGACAAGCCCAAGATGATAATTTTGTTTGCCTCAAATTGGCCTCGACAATTTTGGTACCCAACTCTGAAAAACCTTTGTCTGGAGCCCCCTTGGGTATTACCACAGACTCTGAACCTTCTATCCCAGCACCAGGGTCAGGTTCTGCACTCCCATGTCAAAACTCTCAATCTGGCGGCCTGGTTAATCCAGGGTCTTTGATTCATTCTCTCCTACCCAAGCAGGTTATGGATGTCATTTTAGAAGTCAGACGTCCTAGCACTAGAAAATCTTATGCAGGAAAATGGAAAAGATTTTGCTCCTGGATGCAAGCTCAGGATTCAGATCCTCTTATTCCTAACATTCCTCTGATTTTACTTTACCTGACAGACCTCTTACATAAGGGTCTCTCTTTCTCTTCCATAAAGATCCATGCTTCTGCTATTTCTGCTCATTATAATACAGACCCTCCTATATTTTCCCATCAGCTCATGAGACAGTTTCTCAGAGGAGCTAAGAACTTAAGGCCCCCTAGATCTCCTCCCATTCCTGCTTGGGATCTCAACTATGTTTTGGAAAAACTCACCTTACCTCCTTTTGAGCCTGCTGCCACTTCTGACATCAAGTTTTTATCTTGGAAGACAGCCATCCTGTTAGCTCTGACCTCTGCCAGGAGAGTTTCAGAGTTGCAAGCTCTCATGGCTGTGGAACCTTATATTATTTTTCATCAAGACAGGGTGTCTTTAAGGACTAATCCTACTTTCATGCCTAAGGTGGTTTCCAAAGTGGCTTTAAATCAAACTATTCACTTGCCAACTTTTTCCCAGTCCTCAAAATAAGGGGGAAAGGATCTTGCATTCCTTGGATGTACACAGACAACTACATTTTTACCTGGACAGAACCAAGGACATCAGGAAATCAGAGCAATTGTTTGTTTCTTATGCTTCAAGTTCCCAAGGTAAAGCCATTTCAAAACAGACCATTTCTAAATGGATTGCTCATGGAATTAGATTTTGTTATTCACACCATGGAAAGCAAATCCCAGGGAGTATAAGGACTCACTCTACCAGAGCTGCTGCCACTTCAGCTGCCTTCCTCAGGGGAGTTCCTACTAAAGACATTTTGGAAGCTGCAACTTGGAGTTCAGTGCATACTTTTTCCAAGCACTACAATCTACCTCTCTACTCTAAGTCTAGGGCAGGCTTTGCTTCTGCTGTCTTGCAGGGCCTTTTAGCCACCCCCTCTTCTTTATGACCACCTCCCTTTTATTCTGCTTTGGGATTCAACCCTACAGTCATGACTGCAACAGTGAAACACGATGAACACAGTACAGTTGTGTACACTTACCATAAATGTAGATGTTCGAGTGTCTTCACTGTTGCAGTCTGGGTTTCCCTCCCTCCTGTCCCCTCTTATTTTTTTTTTTTTGTGTGGTTCCCTTCTTCACCCTTCTTTTGAGGTGTATTTGCAAAGGGTATGGGATCTTACTCATTTTGGAGCACCTGACATCTGGGGCAAGAAAAACTGGAGAACATGGCGTTGGCTGTCATCTTTATACTCCTGGCACTCTGACGTCAGGAAGCATGGCTGAACAGCCGACGCCGGACCCAGACTTTGGGATTCTGGCCGACCGAGGACTGCCTGCTGGCAGGGGAGAACCCTACAGTCATGTCTGCAACAGTGAAGACACTTGAACATCTACATTTATGGTAAGTGTACACAACTGTACTTTCCTTCACAAGTCATACCTGACCTCTGCCTCTCTTCCCACATTTTTTCTATGTACTTTTTGCTTCCCTTTCTGCTACTCATCAACTTTCTCTAGTGGTTGCTGACTTAAATGAGATCCAACCATAGAAAGATATCATTCAAGCAGGAACAAAAGTTGTTTGGTCCCTGACCATCCTCAGACCATCAGGGTTTTTTCTGCCCTTTATTGCCCACTGAATTGTGCACACTGCTGTCTGTCCCTGAGAATCTTATTCCCACTGAATGGTTCCCCAGACATCTTTGCTGCTGATTCAGTCCAAAAAACCTGTGATGAAGCTTTCACTGGGTGGTTATAATGGATTTTTTCAATGAGAGCCTTAACTATTTCCGCTAGTGGCTAATGTGGCCACCTTCATCATCACAGGAGCCTGCTCTTCTTTCCCATAAGGTGTGTGTGTGCACATGATCATGTATGAGCTCCTGCGTGTGCATATGCATGTGCGCGTGCTTATGTATGTGTGTGCTTGCTTATGTGTATGTGCATGTGTGTGTCTGTGTATGTGCTTCTGTGTGTGTTTGCATATGCGTATGCATTTGTGTGTGTGTGTGTGTGTGTGTGTGTGTGTGTGTGTGTGTGTGTGTGTGTGTGTGTGTGTGTGTGTGTGCGTGCATGTACATGTGTGCTTTCACACAAGTGCTGTAAGTCACTTTTATCATCACCAGCTTGGCAAGCCAAGCCCTTGATCCTGGGCAACACTACACTACTGTCACCAGGAATCCCCTACCTGTTGGTGGTGTTTGACACAAATCCCACCACCACCAATGGGTGGGCCACCAGTGGGCACTATCTCCCATCCAGCCATCCTCCCCTGCCAAGCTTCTGTAGTGCCTGTGCTGCTGCTACCTGAATTAGAGCCATTCAGAACATAGGCAGGACTTTATTCCTGTATGCCCTGGATCCAGAATTCTCTCAATAACTCTTACATAGTAATGTCACACCTCACCTATTTTCTTTGCTGACCACCTCCTCATAGCAACCCTCACAATTTCCTAACCCAGTTTAACCTCTCTGCTTGCCATGCCTTTTTTATTTATCATCCATATGTTTCCAGGTTTTAGTTCCCTTCTTCTCTTAAACCATGGTCAGCATTCCCCATTTTGTCCTTAAAGCTAGGTTTTCCCACAAACCTTCCTTCACTCCAGTACTTCCAAATCATATTCTTCCTTCCTCATGGAGTTCCTCCTCTTCCTACACGCCATTTTATGCATATACATTCCCCATAGATCTTTACTCTTCCTCTGCTTGCACTCATCCCTCCTCGTCTCCTTCATTACTTTTCATGCACATTCCCAAATTTGCACTAGTCCTATACATTTGAAAAGCTGCTAGTCCTGTATTGTCCCCTTGGTCCAAATTGATGGTTGGAGTATCCACCCTTGTGGTAGATCTGAGAAAGCAATCTTTTTACTCAGATGCTTCCCTCATTTCCCATAAAGCTATGTGGTCCCACTTGTCCCTCAGATCATGAATGCTGCTCTTAGCACCAGACATGATCTCCTAATGCTCCTTTCATTAAGGGACAGAGAGAGAGAGAGAAATATTTTTGAATTTTTTTTTTTTTAGAATTCTTGTCTTCACATACTGACTACAACTTCTACAAACTACTTTCCCTTTCCTTGTGTACCTGAATATAAAAATATTCTGCTTTTTGTAACTTCTCACACTTCCTTTCTGTCACCTTTCTAAGCGTATTGCCTCTTTTTCTTCTGACAGATAAACATTCAGTTTGTCCATTAACTAAACTTTTTATCTGATCTGTGGTCTCTCATTTCCTCTATTTAGAACTATAGTTGTATATTAATATATATTTTTTCATTTTTAAGCTTACGTATACATGTAAAAAATTCTCTATACTATTCTATTTAAGTTTTTTTTCATATATCACATTGATACTATTTTTCTATTACATTTTAGTATATTGTGTACACACGCATGCGCGAGCGCACACACACACACACACACACACACAGTGTGTGACAAAATTCCACTCCAGGACCTGCATAAGCAATGTGTTGTTTACCTAGGACCAGAACATTTGCACACCCAATGTGACATCTTAGTCTTTTTTCCACAGTCCCTCATCAATAGGAGAAATAAACTAAACTAATATTGAAATACCTTTTCACTGCCAACACAGAAGACTAAGCTTTCAAATCTTCTTCTCAACCTTCAAAGAGTGCTGAGAAGTTTTTACCCAAAGCTATGGATAAGGACAAAAATAAAGAAAAAGACATGGAGAGAAGTAAGAGATGGAGAAAATAAATTGGCCTTCTGATACTCTTAGATTTACCTCTCTGGCTTTTAAGATTCCTAGATCTTCATTGCAACATTGGCTCCAACCACCAATTTCCAAACCCTCAGGCTCAACAGTCATTGACACCAAAACTATCATTTACCAGGACAGATCTCTAAAAAATCAAACCTCATCCAGTAGCTGATCCTCTGAGAAGGAACTCTTCAGGGTCTTGTGCTCTAGATCCCCTTCTGTGTCCTCAGTTAGGTCAACCAGGTCTTCCAGAAGTGTGGTTAATTTTTATTGTTATTAAATTATGAGGTTCTTTGTGAAATCTCATATAGACATGCAGAGTCATCCTTTCTCCCTCCACAAGCCAGGGAGGACAAAGGCCATCCCTCCCACACCCCCATATTCTTGCTTATTTCACTAGTACTCATCTCGGTGTTGATAGCTTCAGAGCCAAAGCGAGCCCTGGTGATCCCCTGTTGATGCAGACAGTACCAGGTGTGCCAACAACAACATTGTGCCCCAACTCAAGTGAGTCTAAAATCTTCAGAGCCAAGTCTATCTTGGAGCTGAGCACTTGACACCAATGTCCCATGGCCTTCCTCATAACTCACTTATTTGGGGCCATTTCTGGTTTTCAGTACTGTAGTGCTTGATACATTGGCTCTGGGCTTAGTTTCCAACTTGACTGACCCTTCAGCATAAGGGGTTAGGCACTGGGGCCATTGGCCTCATTGTTTTTAGGCTGGAGTCAGCTTTGATGTTGCCTTCTTTGATGCCAATGGCATTGACTTCAGAGTTTGAGATATTTGATTGAATTTTAGACCACCATCTTACACAGGAAGGAGATGCCCCAACTGTTTCAGCTCCACCCTCATGTCCTAGTCCAGCTGAAGCTTTCAGTCCTCACCTTCAGTCCCATGGACAGCCAGCTCTGAATGTTTTGAACCCTTCCTTCAAAAAGGACATAAGGACACTTCTGGCTCTTCAGAAGACTCCCCTCCAAAGTGTATAAGAAGTGTCAGTGTAAGAGAAGATACTTTGATTCTACAATGGAATCTCTCCTATAGGACAAAGGCCTAGATGAAGGGGAAAAGCCCCCCTGTAGCCCCCTCATGAAGATTCCACCTTTGGAGAAGTAAAGGAAAAGATGAGACAAAGGAGGAATTAGTCCACTGACATCTCTTCCCTGGTCGAGAAAGTGTTTACAGAGACCTTTTGAGCTGTCCCATCTACTTCCTGAGTGGTCTCTCATGCTGACTGTCTTATTGACCTATTGATGGAGAGAGCATGGCAAGACCCCTATGTAGTAGAATCCGTACACTGGGAAAACAAACAAACAAGATACTGAGACCTCCCAAGGACCATCCCTATTGGAGTAGGGGACCTCTGACAAATATCACTGTGGCTGCATCAGTTGCAAAGTAAGCAGTATCATAACAGAGTTCTACAGTCCATTCTCCTAATAGGGAATGTGGGACAAAAGACCACTTCGGAAAGTGGGCTTACACATTGGGAACATTTTCTCTGAGAGCACCAAACTACATATCTCATATGACAAAGTTTCAATCTCCCTTTGGAAACAAGGAACCTAATGGAGACACAACATTTGACCATATTGTCCATAACCAACCTGAGCAGGAGGCTACTATCTCATGTAGCTGATGGGGCAGAGGATATTGCTATAGCCATGTGCCTTCATGTCTGGCTGAGATTGTGCAATGTTGTGCACAACCTTAAGCAAAACCTTCTCTATGCTCCCTAAAACAGATCATCACTGGTTGGTCCGAAAGAAAGGGAAATTTTAATGAAGCATAAAAAGAAGGGAAAACACTATTTGCTATTGGTGTTTGCTTTCTTACCCCCTGCATGATTCTATTTCAGGAATCTGAAGGGTAACAAGAGACTCTGGTTCAAGAAATGCCAATGTTCTTCCTATGATTCTTCCTTGGACAGAAATCGTGTTGCACAGGGAAGTCCTTTAATGGACATCACCCCAGGGGCAGAGGAGGGTCTGCAGAACCAAGGGTTTTAGAGGCCCCTTTCAGCTGTCCTGAAATCTTATCCAGTTGTTCCCTTCTGAAGGCAGTCAGGGGATAAATGTCTCTTCACTAAGAAAACTGGCTGGCCATTACAGAGGATATTTGGGTGAAGAAAAGAATACCTAGAAGCTATATCATACTTTCATTGTCACTCTCATTCAGGGTACGAAAGCCTTTCCACCCCACCAAAAAAGGGCTGTAGCATGAGAAATTGTGCAGCTTCTGCAAAAAAGAGCAAACCAAGAAGTCTCACTAGATCAGAGAGGGCCTGGAGTCTACTCAAAATTCTTTTTAGTACTATAGAAGACCAAGGACTTCAATCCCATTCTTGATCTCAGCAGCCTAAACCTACCTATAAAAAGAGAACATTCTGGATGGTCACAGCGCAGTCCATATTTCCACTCCTATGGGAAGGGGACTGGATGTGCTTGATAGACCTTTAGCATGCCTACTACCACATAAGATTGCTAAGTAGCCCAGAAAGTTCCTCTGCTTTCAGCAGGGAGTCAGTCACTATCAATTCTGGACATTGTCCTTCGGTTTTACCACAGTCTCCTGGTGTTTAATAAATGCATGACAGTGACTGCAGTACACCTCAGGCTGCAAGGGTTCCATGTGTCCCTGTACCTAGATAACTGGCTCTTAACTGTAAGCACAACAGAATCTTTGATCCTCAAGAGACTAATTACCATACTCGTGTATGTCCTTGGGTATTTCCATAAACTTTCAAAAGTCAAATCTGGAAACTACTCAGTCTTTACCCTTTATTTGTGGTCATCTAGACACAATTGCCCAATTAACAAAGCTTGCAAACCCAAGGCTGGTCTCCCTCAGGCTACAAGTTCAAGATGTTTTCAAATTCAACACTTCTCCAGATTCCATAAACCTTCAGACACCAGCCACCCTGGCAGCCTCCATACTGCCAATTCTCCATGCCACGTACTATATGACAGTTCTTCAATGGGTACTTTGCCTTCAGTGGTCTCAGTGTACTCACCATTGTCATCGCCCCATAAACTGTCTTCAGTGTCGCCTGCAGTAGTGGATTTAGTCCCCACTTGCTCAGAAGGAATGGGCCTTTGTTCTTCCATAACTATTGGCTGCAGTTATCACTGATACCTCCTCTATCGGGTGAGGGACATTACAAGGTAAGCACAGTCCAAGGAGCATATATTCAACAAGAGGCTGTCATCAGTGTTCTTGAGATGTGGGTAGTCTTGCTAGTGTTACAGGTACTTCAAGTTGGCCATGAGAGTATAGTAATGAATGATGTCTTCACAACACTTTCTGATAGCAACATAAATTTTAGGCCAGACCAACATTCTAAGTTGCTCTATCCTCATGTCTGCCTCACAAATTGTCCTACACTCTTGCAGTGGCAACTGTTATAGTCAGTCACTGCAATCAGTCTTGCTGCAATCTCTTTGTCTCTTCCCAAAACACCAAATGCAGCAGCCACTTCCACTATATTACTTGCCATAGATAATCCATCCAGGTTTACTTTGGTCCTTGCTTGGCCACCTAGACATCTGTAAGCATTCCGCCTTTTCTATTAATGACGATGTTCTTACAGAAACCATCAATGTGCAAGTTCATTAGGACATCAACTCCCTCAAGCTAACTGCATGGTTTCTTTAGTTACATTAATCACTAATAACCCTGCCTTGTCTTCAAGAACAGTTTATATTTTAACTGCTTTTCAAAAAAAAATCCACTAGAAAGTTGTATAAAAGTAAATTGACGAGATTTTCCCTGTGGGCTCTTAATCAAGGATTGTACCATTTCTCAGCACCAGTTCCTTTTCTGCAATTCTTATATAGCAGCACTTATTTAATTATTAGAGTCCAGCTAGTCATCTTTTGAACTTTCATTCAGGTCTAGATTCTTCTTCTACATTCTCATTTAAGATCTGCAAGGCCTTTATAAAGGGCATGCTTCTCCTGAGACCACCTATTAAAGACCCTACCCCATCATAGGACCTTACAGTGGCACTTCAAGCTCTAACAAAACCCCATTGAGCCTGCTTCTTCTTCCTTTTTAAAACACTCCTCTTGGAAGACTTTATTTTGGTTGTGATTACATTAGCAAGAAGGATTTTTGAACTGCATGTCCTATCATGCAGGCTGCCATACCTGATTTTTCATGAAGATAGAGTTTATTTCAGACTAAACCACTCCTTTGTCATTAAATTGGCCTCAGAAACAGCCTTGAATTATTCTGTTCATTTACCTGTTTTCTTCCTTTATCAAGCTAACAAAGGAGAGTATCAGCTCCACACCTCAGATGTCCATTGTCAGTGAAGGTTCTTTTTCCATAGAAAAAAAACATACGGAAAAATGTTTACTCTTTATATCCTGTTCAAAAGCCAAACTAGGGGGCAAAGATTCCAAAGTCACTTTACCTATATAGTTATTAGATTGCTTTACCCTTATTTACTTTTCCAAAGGCATGACATTGCTATCCAAACAAAAAGGTCATTTCACAAGGTTAGTTTCAGTAACTGTGGCTCACTTGAAACATTCTACCATAGATTAAATCTGTGCCACAAAAACCTTGTTAACAATGTACAGGCCTATATTATGTAACTGAAAAGTGAATTCACCGAACTGCATCTACATCTGAAATGCAGTTCAGCAAATTTGGTCTTGTGGGGGGCTGTGACCCCCCACACCCCCTGCTAATTATATATATATCAACTCTGAGATCACACTACAGTGAGGAAAGAGCAAATTTTCCAATCTTCACTGTACTGCGATCTCACCATCAACAGTTTGCTGAACTGCATTTCCAATGTAGATGCAGTTTGGCGAACTCACTTTTCGATAACATAATATATATATCCACAATGCACACCTTTATCACACTTTAAGCATTATAAACTTGACCTTCTACCAAGGCCTAAATTTGCTTTTGATTCCAACATTCTCAGAGGTATTTTGCCATGATGCCATCTGGGAGGAAAGTTTCTGGGGATTCTGTCCCAACCAGTGAGATGTATGGAGGGGACAATGCAGGATATGAAAATTATATGAAAGTTATATATTTTAACAATAGGTCTGTATTGTCCCTCTCTGTCCATCTCAATGTCTTACTCATCATCCCCCTGCTAAAGTACCTGATAGACCTAAGCCAGAAGCCTTTGTCCACAGCACCTCTTGTCTAGTACATTAGTAATCTATATGGGACAAGCTTGGTCTGAAAGACAAGTGGAACCACATAGCATTATGGGAGACAGGAGAAACATCTGAGTAACATGTTCACTCCCTTGGATCTGGCTCGAGGGTGGATAAATCAACCACTGAGACAGAAAGGGAGGAGCAATATGGATTTATTGTTATAGTTAAGTACATTATTTCCATTTACATATCTCTGCTATTGTTCTTCTCCTACCAGTGTTAGCACACCTACCTGTCCACAAAAATTGAAGATGCACAGCCTGTAAGTTCCTTACTACCATAACCTTCAGATCTAGAATAAAAGATGATTCACTCAGCACATCACCTGAGCCATGATTGCACCCTTCTTGATTACAAATTGTACCTGCACTATCACTGTTCTAGGTGACCTCTTATGTTTTAACATAGCTTCTTCCTGTTCTCCAAAAACGCATGCCCTAGTGTAAAACAGAGACATAAACTCAAATATTTTGTTTCTCCTATCACAAATGGTAGTCCTACATGTCTCAATTCCCAGTCTACAAAGAACACTGCACATGAGTTCATGATGCCTTAGTCCCACTCTTTCAAAAACAGTTTAAATTCTTCCAGCACTATCAGCATATCCAAATCTACCTTCTTTAATATTATAAGAGTTATCCACAAAAAAGCCTGAAAATGAACACCCCCTTTACCCCAGTGCCCTCTCACCTATCTTGTCAAAGCCTCAGTAAATAACAAAAACAAGCAGAGTGAGAGTGGGCACCATAGCATGTCCAGTTGTCCAAATCTAACTATAAAGACACAGTTCTATTCACAGCTGTCCTCATCCTTAAGTCACAATAAAGCACTTTAACTCCGTTATCCACTCCTCACCAGAATGCATTTCCCTTAATATCCCATACATAAAGCCTTAGACTGCAGAATAAAAACAAACTTCTTTATATCCATTAGGATTGCCTCTATTTCCTTCTCCCCTGTCCCATCTCCCAAGCCACAAGAACTTTATTACTCCACCTCCAGCCACCCCCTCCCACTTCTTCTTATATAGATCTTCATAAAAGTATACTGACACCACAGCAACTTCCTCACTCTTGTCCACCACCATAGTTACCCCCATATATTCTGCTCCACTGTCTCTAGTGCCTTGAAACAGTTGTTCAAAATGCATGGATTATCCTCATCTGTACTGCTGGCTGTGTTAAAACCCATATTCTAACAGGCTTGATGGTCTGTATAATATTTTTATACCTGGTATAGTAGCTGATATTAAAATGGCACACAAGTAATTAGTTAACAGCATTTACAGGGAATGGCTAATTTTTCTTTAGTTACATGCTCTTCCAGTACAAAGAATGACATGAACCACCTCTCCACTGGAAAGAAGTCACCTCATGATCAACCAGATTGAATCATCTTCAATGAAACTAAGCTTTGTGAGGACAAGTAGAGGTACTGGAACTGATGCATTAAGTCTGAAATTCCAGCAGCATACATAGACTAATGGTGGTGTTTACCAAACAATAAACATTTGCTGCTGGCATTCATGCAGTAGTGAGGTACACAACCATCAATGCCAGTTAAATGCTATCCTACCATGCATTGTGGATTGTGGACTGCCTTCCTGTTCTAAAAGTACAGAGTATCGACATTAGAGTGGAGTTGTCTCATTTACCGACACTAACATACAGAATCCGTGGTTGAAACACACACACACACACACACACACACACACACACACACACACACACACACACACACACACACACACACAAAAAAAAACAACATTTATTTACTTTGTTGTTTCATGAAAACATCTTTTATCATTTGTGTTAAATGAGAAGTGACTGAAATAAGGTAAATATGGTTGATGTTTTTTTTTCAAACTTTGAACTGTTTCTCATAGCCTTAAATCCTTTTTAATTTGATAATACATATGGACTCTATGATTTTTACCTCTGGTCAGAACTATGAAGACCTGGGTAACAATACACGGGGCCATGATTTCATTAAAGATCATAGGAGGTTACTAGCCTATTGGCCCTAAGGCCTCTAAAAGTCTACCCATGTTATATCCTTGTTCCCTTATGGACCAAGATATATAGTCTATGTTTCCATGTGAATCTAAGATCAGCAGCTGCTGTCCCTGTCTAAGAGGGACATAAGTGAAACCCCTGATGTAAATTACATTTTCCCATCCAGTTGTCCAGGTTACGCTTGTTATGCTTGCAAGGTATCCTGTAATGGTCTCCAGGAGGAGAGTAGTAGTGGTTGTGGACAAAGGAGAACAGTGGAAGTTTGGTGATATGGCTGCAGTACAGCAGCTACCCCACAGTATGTTAGTAAGTACAATGTATGACCAAGCTCAGTACTCACCTCATTAATACAGTGTCAGCAAATGCTGGGTGGCTTGTGTAGCTGGCCTTAGCAGTTGCCAGGTGTGTGGGTCAATGTAAGGTTGGCAGATGGCCCCATTGGTGATATGTGGAGTGGAAAGAATGGAGAATAGTTCATATTCTCTGATCACTGCTGACAGGTACACTGAGTTAGATGGTTGCTTTAATAACTGCTTGGAGATAAGCTCGATTGTGGGTTTATCTAACTGTAGCTAGCAGGTATACTATATTAGGTGATTGCTAAAAAAATGTCCCAAGTAGGGAACTGTTCCAGCCATTAACAATATGAACAGAGAAATGCTGGTTAGTTTGTTCACCAATGGTGTGGTTCATGGTAGCTTAAGGGTCCAGTCACTGACTGTTTTTGTGAGTGGATTAACTGGGGTCTCATAACACTGTTACAGTGGCTGGAAATACCAAAGTATCTGATCACTGACACTGTGGTTGGGGATGCTGTTGTTGTCATTACAGTGGTGGTGGTGGGGTGTAGTGATCTCTCACAGTGTGTGTTCAGGGAAGCTGAGTTCTCTGATCTCTGACTTGTTTTATCCTCAGTCACTAACAGTGTTTGTAGGGATGTAACTGGAATTTCCAGTCTCTCAGTATTTTGGTGGGTTTGGTGAGCTGGGTTTCTGTTAAGGAAACTGTGGTTTGGAGCAGGCTAGATGCTGCATTTGCTAAAAATGTAAACATCTAGGTGTTTTAGGGGCCAGGAAGGGGCAGGAGCTGGCCTAGATCTCCAGTGGAGGGCATTGTAGTTGTATATAAAGTAAGTCATGCAGTCAGCAAAAACCTAGACAAAGAGAAGATAGGAGAGAACATCAGTTGTTGACAGGTGAGGAGGTGAGGTGATCCAGTCACTGAGAATATATATGAAATGGTGCAGCTAGTGAGACAGATTGCTGATAGGTCAGGAGCAAGGGGATAGAGGCAAAGGACACTGACTGCTGGCAGACCAGGTGAGCAGCAATGCAGGCATGGAATCCTTATTGCATTACAGGCCTGGAGGAAGAGGAGTTAGGCACAAAATACTGATTCTTGACTGAAGGTGTTAAGTGGCCATTGATAGCTATGACATAAAACAGAGATACTGATGCCTTAATGGGTGTACTGAGGCCAAAAACATCATTCACCACTAGGACAGGGATAGGGTTCTAGGAGTCCACAACTTTTTGCTAATGTTAGTTACAAAATGCTATGCACATGTTATTAGCTGGATACTAGGCTAACTGCTTTGAAGGGCCTATTTAAGCCTAGCCAATAAACTACCATTAGAATCAAACCCTGTGCCTTGTGTCTATGAGGTAAATACCTTAACTATTATGCCAAAAGCAACCCCCCAACATTAATATTTCATATTTATATTACTTACTTTACATTATTGCTACTATATTTTCCCCTCCACCACCACTACCCATTTACTCCTCTATCTTATTTTTTAATTTGTAAAGTTCTCTTGTCTCTTGGATATACTCCCTTACACATACATCTTATCTCAGTATCTTCTGTGCAAGATGGTTTTATACTATTGGATGTATAAATGTCTGTCCTTTCCACCACTGTGAACTTTATGTTATTTCAAAATGTCCATTTTTAATGTGCATAACTTAATGTAAGCAATGCAATTTAGATTTGCATCCTCTGTGTAAGATAATTTTTAACTATTACTTGTATAAATGTCTGCCTTTTCTTCAATGGAGATTTTATAGTATAATCATAGTGTCCTATTCTAAAGTGTACAAGTTAGTGTAATTAATGTAATTATGCTAATTGTCTGTGGAGCTTTTCTCCCTGGGCCTCTGGTGAAAATGGGCTCTGACCCAGTTGGACTTTCCCAGTAAACAAATGTTAAATAAATAAATAAATAAAAGAAATATTAATAATATTTCAGTATATTATCCTGTATTCACAAAGTACAGATTTTACTTTAGGGAAATCTGCTAAAGCAGGTTAGCAAATGGGTTTTCCTTATCAGTATCAGTTATTTCTCTGGCCTGATTTTTGTTTCAGTCAGTGGTGACCATTTGTCATAAGGTACAACAAACATAGAATGCACATAGACCTATCACCTAAGTAAATTTGCTGATGATACCATGGTGGGGGGTATAGTTGCAAAATTATCTAGACATTTTATGCAGGTGGGCCACTGAAAATAGGATGCAATTTAATGCTGAGAAATGCGATATGATGTATTTGGGTTCCGGAAATAACTGTTATCATTATGTTCTGAATAATGACATTTTAACTGCGTATGTTCTGTGAGAGATTTAGGATACATGGTGGACAATTGTTTGGACTTTGATAATCATAGCGAGACAGTGGTGAGGAAGGGTTATGGTCTTTTAAAAGACATCTTGAGAAATGTCATTAGCATGGAAAAGAAATCTTGATTCCACTTTTTACTCTACCATAAAGCCTATTATGGAATATTGTGGGCCTTTCAGTTGTTTTAACACTTGCCAAATAAATAGACTTGAGAGAATCCAGAACATGGTCACTAAGCAAGTGAGAAGATTTAAAAACCATGGTTATAAAGAGTGATTGGAGACTCTCTCCCTGTACTCAGCTAGCTGTAGGCTTTTAAGAGGTGACTTGATTCTTGAGTACAAATCACTAAAAAATGAGGCACTGGCAGCCTCTCTTATTATTATTTTATTTTATTTTACATTTGTTGACCGGGCTAGTCTAGCTGGACATAATATCCGTTTTCAGTAGAGGCCCGGGGAGAAAAGCTCCAGTACAGGCAATAAACAATGATTTATCACATAAAGCATAATATGAGTAAACAATACAAGGTAGGAAGAAAAATAAGTTTCAACACAAAACAAATACTAAAAATAGGAGATAAACTTATACTACATACTACTATATTAGACTTATAAAACAGTAACAATAACACAAAAAGAAGTTACACAGACAGATAAAAAGGTTACTGGTAAAGCCTAATTCTTAGATATTACTCTCAAACTCTTGAAAGTTTTAGTGAGGAGCTCAGTAAGGGGGATAGGGGGGTAGAACTAGGTGAGTGAGGACATGATTTCAGTCAGGATTTGCACACGGACACATCCATTGTGTTTTGAGATGTTCTTTAATGTGTTTTTTGAAAAGAGAGGTAGAGTTTTGATTAGTTATTTCTTGAGGGAGTTGATTCCAGATTTTACCTGTGGAGTTTGCAAGTAATGAATCCCCAGCTTTATTATATGATTTAGTTAGAGATACTAGGAGTTTATTAGCAGAACGGAGTGTGGCTAGGTTTTTATATTGTATAATCAGTTTTGTAAGGCTAGGGGTGACATCAGGGTAGTAAAGGGTCTTATGAATGATGAGTAGTTGTTGATAGAGTAAGTGGTTATTTAGCTCTAACCAATCTAGATGTTTGAGGTTAAGACAATGGTGAGTTCTTAGGGGAGTAGCAGTAATGAATCTGGCTATGCTATTGTAGCAGATAGAGAGTTTGGTAATGTTATTTTTGGATAAGTTAGTATAGATAGGTGAGGCATAAAAGAGGGTGGAGATCAGGTGTGTCTGTGCAATGGTTTTTCTAGCTTCTGGGGTAAGAAAGGGTTTAATTCTGTAGAGTGTCCCAATTTTTTTGTTGACAGTTTTAATAGTGGTGTTAATGTGTTCATTGTAATTGAGATGGTTATCAATAGTTACACCTAGCAGTCGAGTGGTCTTGTCAGGGTTTATACTGGTTGCATTATTTGAGGAGATAGTAAAGAGAGGTGTGGGAGATTTATGAGTAGGAGTAAAGAGAAGAAGTTTAGTTTTTTTGGGGTTAAGGAGGAGGCAGTGTTGCATAAACCAATTTTCAACATATTGGAAGACTGTTTGGGTGAGGGACTGGAGGGAGGGAATATTTTTAGCAGTGCAGATTAGCGTTGAGTCATCAGCATATTGAATGCAGGTGGCTTGTGGTATATTCAGATGTAGGTCATTGATAAATAAGGAAAAAAGAAGGGGACCTAGGATTGATCCTTGTGGAACACCAATATTTACTGAGAGTAAGGAAGATAGGTTGTTCTCCAAAAGGACTGCTTGTTGCCTGTTATGGAGATAGCTCCTAAACCACTGTAGAGAGTGTGGGCTGAGAGAATAAAGGTTAAGTTTGTCAAGAAGTATATTGTGGTTAACCATATCAAAGGCTTTTGAAAGATCTATGAAAAGTGCTGAGGAGAAACGATTATTATTCCTATTATTGTTTATGGAGTCAGAGAAGGAAAGGAGGGCAGTTGTAGTACTGTGGAATGGTCTAAAACCATGTTGACAGTTAGCTAGAAGTTTGTTTTGAAGAAGGTAGTTAAGCATTTGTTTGTGAACACATCTTTCCATAATCTTGGCTAATGGGGAAAGTAAGGCAATAGGGTGAAAATTTGAGAGTTCAGTTGATGAGCCTCCTTTATGTAGGGGAATTATATGAGATATTTTCCATAAGGTGGGGATTGTTCCTTCAGTGATAGTCCTATTTATCAGTATAGATACAGGATAATTGATAGCTTTAGCAGCTATTTGTAGGGTAGGTATTCAGATGGGAGTTGGTCAGCAGATGGGGTGCAAGGTTTGAGTTTCTTAAGAAGCTTATAAATAAGAGATGTAGCAACAGGTTGAATTTGAAAGTTCCTAGATGAGGGTAGAGAGGTATTTGGTAAGGATGCAGTCGGTGTAGGTAATGAGTTAGCTAGGGATTGAATGGCTTCTGTAAAATACTTATTAAAGCCATCAGGGATCCGTGTAGCATTGTTGGGGTAAAAGCCTGTAGGGGTAGGAGTAGGTGAATGTCCTGGTTTAAGAAGTTTATTAATGCTTGTCCAGAATTTTTGAGGGGTGTTTTGACTACTTTGTTGAAGGTGAAGATAATATTCCTTTTTATCTCTAACAGTATCTTTTTTGGTGGCATTTCTTAATTGTTTGAAGAGGAGAATGATCAGATGGACATCTACTAGCTCTCCATTTGGCCCAGATTTTATTTCTAAGGATCATTTTTTCTTTTGTTTGCTTAGATAGCCATGGAGCAGATTTGGATCTTATTCTAGTAGAGTGAAAGGGGGCATGATGATCAAGGATCTGAAGAAAGTTTGTATTAAAGTAGGTCACTGCTTTATTAAGTTCAAGGTGAGTTAGTGGTGACCAGTCACATGCTTGCAATTCAGTAAGGAAGTTATCAGGGTTAAAGAACTTTTTTGAGCGGGATGTTCTTAGTTTATGAGTATGTGGAATATTCACTTTTTGTCTTATGACATATGTAAGCATATGTTCACTGATACTATCAGGAAGGGTTCCTGGGGTGTAACTGCTGGGGTGGTTATTAATAAGGATCCAGTCAAGAGTTGTTTCTTTTCTATTTTGTTTATGGATTCTAGTAGGAGTTGTTATTAATTGCGAGAACCCATAGAGATTAATATGGTGTTTTTTTGGGCATAGAATTAATTCCAGGAATAATAATCTCTATGTGAGACTGCCAGATGTTAAAATATCAGTTAAAATGTATTTTCATCCTAGAGCAGAAACATCAAGGAACTCTCCCCCTAAATTAATAAGGGAAGTTGGTAGTGCTGAAGTTTGAAGTGCCTGATAGATGAATGATATGGAAATTTTGTTTGTATTCCTATCTAACTGTTGGTAAACTCTTAAATGTCTCCTAGGAGCCCTGAGTTTGAATTTCTTCTGCCTTGAATGTAAGGTACAGTCCATTTTACTCTAGTTGCTAATGTGCAGTTGTGCAATACCATCTTCATTTCTTCTCATTGTTCTTTTTGTGTACACACACAATCGGCTGAAGTATTCCATTTGTTACGCATCTGTTTAACAGGTAGTTGTTCTTACACATTTCTCCCCACTGTGTACACTCCCTCTTCTCTTAGTTCACTGCTCCTGTTTCTGTAGAAATGGCTGCTTTGCTTGACCTTGCTTACTCTGTCAGGCACTGTTTTTTGTATTATTGCTACTGTATTTCATCCATGCTAGCAGTCCCCTGGTGCTAGGCAATGGTTTCTAGAAAGGGGTGTACTTCTTTCTGCCTGTACCTCCATTAGATTCATGCTTTTGCTCCCGTACACAGCACTGCACTGCTATTTGGTGTACCTTCATTGCTGCCAGAATGTCACATGTTTAAGGTTGTTCTTATAATTCATCAACTTCTCAGCTAATGGGAAGGGAAAAAATTGTGAACTGCATTTTAATTTGTATTTCATATTGATACAGTTTTCATTTGTTTCTGATGGGATATTCAACCATTTACAGATGAAGGCATTTACTAATGTATTACTGATATAAACTGAGCAACTCTTACTTGCGTTTTTATTTTCTGGAATGACTCCTGAAATAGGTGACTACTTTTTTTCCTGTTGTAAATGAGATGGCACTTTTATTTGTTTCCTGATTGCTTCGTCGTTCTATATATTGCCATATTCCTCTTGTATTGATCTTTCCTCATGTACTCCTGAATATGATCTGAAGAACATCCTGCAACACAAGACCCTGGTAAGCCAAGGTTGGATGTGTACATTGCAGTGTGTGAACACCCCACCCACCCACCACATAGCTTACGGCAAAACTAATTTACTTGTTATTTAAGCACTGTCCCAGCTCAGTGTTTGCATCACAGAATTAAATATTCTGTCTCACTGCTTGTGAATGCATGTATTATAGATTAGGGCAGCCATCCCTGTACTTTATTGGAGACAGACATTAACAGAACAGGCATTCTGGATTCTAGGATTTTTTTTCTGTGAATACTACCCATCTGTATCCAAACATCACTCCTTCTCTCTCTCTCTTTGCTACTCCCTTTACGATTCTGCTTCAGCCCATCTCTCTCCTATTGCGGTTTGACTTTATTTCCCCTTCCTCTATTCTTTCTCTTACTTCTATAGTATTTTATACTTGCTTCCCTTCAGCTGCTGTGTTGGTCATATCTCCACCCTATACAGATTCCTCTATCAGGTACTACAGCTACACTTATAATTGTCTTTGTATCACACTAACAAAATCTTTGTGTGCATTCACACACAATTGCCTTCTTTGTGTTCACATATTAAACAATTGTCTCAAAGCAGTGCTAACTCTGGCAGACACTTTGCTTCTGTCTGTCCATGTTTAAATTTGTCCCCACAGTTCCCCTGTCTGTGTAATCAAAGTTTTTTCCTTCTCTGTCCTTGCCACTTACATAACTTTGTATTAAATCTTACACGGACAATGAGTTTTTCTTCTTTCTCTTACATTCGTTCTCAGACATTCTTTTCCTGCTATCACTGGAGTTTCTACATCAGTCTCCTGCAGTGCTGAGGTGTGCACTGATTGGCTCCTACTGAGCAGAGCTTGGTTCTTTCTCCTGCCATTGCTATCCCCTGACTGTCCCCAGTGTTCACCACATTTATAGTTACCTCACACCACCCACTCTGCACAACTGCCATCCCCTTCCATCTCTTCCCTCCTTATTCTCCATATACCAACAACTAACACATTTCCTCTCCCAGGACTAAGTAAATCACTTCCTACTTAAACATCTCTGCAGTTTATCTTCTGCCAACCATCACATTACTGCTCAGCTCACAACACTTCCTCCAAAATTACCCTACCCATCCATTTGAAAGTAACATAACAATATACTGCACTCCCTGGAACTAACATAACCTAACATGTATTTGCTGCATAATTGCCCTCTTTTTCTGTTTTTTTCTCTCTCATTTTTGCCTCTCACACACATGAATTTTGACACACTACACTTAAGGCTATTCCCTTTAAAGTGCTACTCCTCAGGTTCTTATTTCCTCCTACCACATTTAACTTGGTAAGCTATCCTCTACTGCCCTCCTTTCACATCTACAATGCTAGCATTTTCCATCATATCTCATGTTCTTCCACTTCTGGCATCTCCCCTCTCACCACCTCTAATCTATAGCCACATATTAAGTTACACTGTCAGTTACTCTACTTCTTTCTTTTTCTTTCCTAATACTTCTCTCAGTTCCAGACCACTCTGAAATACCCCCACAAAATACTTCAGCATCCCTTATATTCTCAAATAACAGCCACAATAATTACCTGCGTGACCCCTCCATTATCTCATCCCCATCTGTAATTCTACCATTTACTATTGCACTCATCTCCCACACACTCACCCTCTCTGCTTTCCTTTGCATCCTCTTTCTCAAACCGAGACATTGTTCTAAAGGCATAATCTCTTCTCCTTGCCTACATTTCTAGTAATTCACACCAGCAATTATTTTTCTTTTGCTATAGGCTAGCACGGAACCCAACACTAACCCTTACTCTACCTTCAGCTGGTGTAATAATTCCCACTTGGGCATCTTATCATGCTGCTTGTTGAATGCAGGCATTATCAAGAACAAATTACTCCCGTTAGTGCATGATGCCCCAGACATCATAGCAGTCACTGAATCTTATCTTAAAATGGATGACCCTTGATCTCTGTCACATTTTCCCAGGTTACAATTACATTTTAAACACCAAAGCAGGAAGAAGAATTGGGGGTAGAAACAATCTCTCAAAATGACTATGCTTTAGACTCTCATCCCAACGACAACTAATTGTGGTTCTTTCCTCTAAATATTACCTAATACAACTAGCCATAGCCACAGCCAGCCTTAGGCCAATTGAACCTATGTGGCCCAATAGGGCCCCACTCCTTCGGGGGGCCCTGCACTAAGCTTTGATAGGGTCATTATGCCTTATATGACCCAAAATTTGCCTAATAGACACTACAATCTTACTTGTAGACTTCCTTCCATAGTTGCTAGTATTATTAGAAACTGCAGCTTCATGCCTCTTGTGTGGTTCACACTGTTAGCTGGTCACACTCTCATAATGGTCATTTGCTGTTGCTGAGTACTCAGTAGTGTTTTCAACCTAAAACTGGTTGGATTAAACATCAGTTTTTGTGTACCCCTCCAGTTACTGTATCAGAAGATAAGCCCAGGCTTACGTAAATGTTAATAAATTTGCAAGAATTAACTCTGGGATTGTTACTCTCAGTCATCATGAAAAAAAAAATACTAGTAAGCATAAAAAAATGCAGATACTGTAACTTCAGGTAACTTCATATCCCTAAGATTTGTGACAGAATGTTACCAATTCAGTATGGCAGAGAAATGCTGAATGCACTCAACGAGAGGAGTGAAATAATGCCAGAGAAGTGAAATAGGAGGTATGTCTGCTGAGGGGTGGGAGGCACAGGTAGACAGACAAATTATCCTCTTTGTTGAAAGTGTTAAAACAGTAACTCATTGGAAAATAACCAAGGAAATAATAAACTATAAGCAACATCAGTGCAATAGTAGTAATGTAAGAGCAAGCATGCAGAGAAGTATCAGTGAGGATAGTATGCAACATTTATGAACACAATCATAAGCAGATGTGGTACCAGAATTCAGCCAGTAAAATAAGTAGTAAAATAGGTGAGAAGAGCACTTGCACAGTGTTGTAACATTGTGTAGTATGATGTTTCTATGGAGAAAATAATACAAACGGATGCAGTATGTACAACTGTAGGGCATGGGATGTCAAGGTGAGTAAGGCATGAGCTGAATGAGGGGAAGGCAGGAAAGGGTGGAGACAGAAAGAAAAAAATATATAATAAAGTAAAAATAGTGTGTTGGGGTGACATACAAGTGTGCAGCTATTTCCTAGACATGTTCAGGAGATCCATGCAGTACTAGAGTTTGAGAATATGTTCACTGGTAAGCACGGATGCACCCATCTGGTGATACCGGTAACCATTTGAAATGTCAGGACTCTCTTGAGTGAGTCCCTACGTGTGGACAATGAATGGCTGAAAAAATGGACTTACATATAATAAATCTGAGATAGCCATTTCTTGTATTATCTCTGAGTTAGGGCAGTGTCAGAGTTAGTGTATATGTTTGGGGCATGGAGAGCAAACCCTCCACATGAGGAGGTAGAAGGGAGGAGGCTTGTCCTCCTACAAAAAATAAATTTAAATGAGAAGACCGATGTTCAAGATTCACTCGTCTCCTGCATTTTCAGTCTCTTTTTTGTGTTGCCACTTGGCATTTCAAGTTCAGGCATTTCAATAGGGAGGATGCAAGTGACCATGTTGACACAGGACCACAATGGCCCATCAAATATGCCAATTACAGTGTCCTGAGAGAGTTAAGCAGATTTTGAGAGGAATTCCCTCAGCCCCCTTTATCCCTATTTCATCCTTCCTTATCCCATCTTGTCATTCTGTCACTTACTGCCTCTCATTATTCCTATTGCCTTTGTCGAAATGACTTGTGCAAGAAAGAAAAATACAAAGTCCCTTTTGCGAGTACAATTTCAAGAAGTGTCTGCTGTTAAACAAACAATTATGTTGTATGCAGTTTCTGCTTCACAGTCCATTACATTTTCCCAGAATGACAAAAATCTCTATTACCCTTATCAGCTAGACGTTTAGCAGTGCAGGCATCAAGTTCCTGACTGTCGATTACAGTTACCTTGGTAAGGACAAGGTAGAGGTGTCTGTTCCTTCACTGGTCCAGTGAACTCTGGGTCTTAGAAGATCATTCACCTTTGTCAGAGCATCCACACACGGCCCCTAGACTTTTCGCAAATCCTGCTACTACAGCTTCAATGAAAAATAAGAGGTCTTTTTTTCCTTGCCTTCATCTGAATAGAAAGGTTTACAATGAAGACTGAATTTACCCCTGGGCACAAATACTGATGTTAGTTCTTCAGCATTAGATTCTCCATTTTGGAAATTTTCATTTAGTGGGAGAATGCTGTGCCTGGAGAATCAAGGATTTATGTTCCCCTAAGAAGGTTTATTGCAAAGAGATGGGATGGGATGAACTTCTCAATATCTCACAAAAGAGAAGGAAGATTGGTTTAAGAAGAAAGGCAGACCCAGCCATTGTTTTTTGATACATCACAATTTCAGAAAAAGACAGCTGCCATTGCTATATTTCAGCTTAATTAATAATTCAGGGTAAAAGATTTAGGAAAAAGACTTGTATATTGTTTAATTTAACACTGTTGGCTTTAGATTATCTTACCCATATGGCCTTGCACCAGTTGTTTCTTACAATTTATCTGGTAGTTGGTGCCAATGATTAAGACTTTGAACTGTTAACAAGCTGCTTCCTGTATTCCAGGGTTTGATTCCCTCAGTCTGCATTTACCTGCTGTGTGAATCTGAGCAAGTCACTTAATCAGGCAATGCTCTGGATTAACTGGGAAAATGGGCTAGGCTCCACAGTGGTCTTCTTGACTGCAGGCTTGATGACTACCTATGAACTTATGAATCTATTTTGAACAAGTTCAAGATATTCTGTTGCGACCAAACACAGATATTAAATACTGTTTTCTAAACAGTCTGTGCTATTGAGGAAATTGGCAAACATGTTGTTAGTGTGCATAGAATATAATGGATAGCTCTGTGAGGACGATGACACCTTCAGTAGTAACCATGAGGAGGCAAGCCTTGCTTCAAGCATAACCATTCTTAGACAGGGCTAAGACAAGACTCTGGAATCTACCAAATTATCCAACTTAATTTGGCAAAAGGGACTATAAAACTGTCTGTGTACAGTCTTCCAAACTCAAATATTAACAGACTGTATGGTGTCAAAGTCTATGATTGCAATATAAACTGTCTATCTACATCAATGGTGTTCTCCCAAACATAGTCTCTACCCTTTCTAAAAACTGTCATCAAATTTAAGAAGGACTGTCTGCACATGCACCAGTTTGTCATACAATGAAATTATTTCTGTCTAGTATAACAAAGGGTTGTCACTGAATTGTTGGCTGACATGACCTATAAATCTGTAGTGTATAGAAAAAATGCAGTAATTAAGGCTGGTATGTGCAATGTACAGCTCACATAATGGGCAAACAGTTGCTGAAAGAAAAATATTATTTTCATCAAGTAAAACAAAATTAAACAAAGTATACTTTGTGTGCAAACAAAGCATAAAGAAAATGCACATCCTGTAGCAAGTTATTACATTATAATACCAAGCACTGAATCATCAAAAAAGATTGCTATACTGCACATGGACAATAAGATTATTCAGGGTCATCACTGAATTTTTAGCTGGCATGACCTATAAATCTGTAATGCAGAAACAAATTACAAAGAATAGAATAATTAAAGCTGGTATGTGTAATGTAGAGCCCACATAATAGCCAAACTGTTGCTGTAAAAGAAAATTAAATGTTTTTCTCCAAATAAAACAAAAATGAAACAAAGTAAACTCTGTGGACAAAAAAGCAAAGCAAAAATACACATCATGTAGCAAGTTATTACATTGTTATATCTAGCATCATGAAACAAGACCATTGGTCCTCCTATACTGGCTTGTGAGGGCCAATGACCCAGTATTACACTTCAGAAGTAATTCCACAGTTACCCGAATAATACTTGCCTTGTCTTGGAGCTTTGGCACTGTGTGCACAGGTATTGGCTGCCACTTAATGTCTGACTGCCATAGCTGTCTACCACTGGGTGGGTACAGTCCTGCCAAGTTGGCCTGAGCACTCATGAGTGTACGGTCATAATCTGTGCTTCGAACATAGATCTGTAGTAAACACAAAAGCCATTGTTTTTCAGTCTTAACTGAGTTTTAGTTTCACTGCACGACATCTGCGGTTATGCACAGTGCTGGTAACTTTAAATACTCCTTTCTGACATGCATAAAAAATAAAATAAAAACTAGGTTTATACTCAAAAGAGCAACATTTATTTAAACTAAAAACAGAAATGGCAATATATTCCAACTACACACAGACTGTCAACTGGCTAAATGCCACTGTGCAGAGAGATGGAGCTGTTTTCCTTTTGAAGGTCTTTTGAGATGGGAAAAAAAAACTTTAGGCTGTGCAAAAAAGGATTTAATTCTGCAAACAGACAATCACACCTGCTGTGTTTGATCATCATTAATGTAGCCTCTCTTCTTGATATTGAGTTGTCTGCATCTTAATAAAGATTCAATTGCTGGTTTATTTTTTCAGCCATGCAGTTTTTGTTTTTTAAAGATTCAATTGTACCCGAGTCCCCACTTGCGTAAACATTTTCACACCTGGTCTGAGATAGAATCAAAGTGAAAGTATCATTTAAATCTAACTATCCTCCTTTCTCTCTCCTTTTTTATTAACATCTACAATTATCACTTAAATCTTGAACACCTGGCTTTCTCTGGTGGGCTTTACTACAGCATGTCAGAGCTAATGTTGATTCAGTTTTCTTTAAGAGTTTGTAAGTATGTCCTGCAGGCTGACTCATATTGGCAAACATATATTTTATAGTGCTAAAACCAAATTATGCTATGGTATTTTCATTAATTGTACTGCTGACAGACCTGTCTATAACCTGTAACTACAAGTTATAACTCAACCTTCCATCTCTAAAATATGGAATACTGCTTCTCATAATGTGGAACAAATGGGCAAAATGTGTAATATGCGCTAACTACTTAATAATTCCAAGCATATGGTTAAAATGTGTTAAATCTGCGGTGATGCAGTAGTAGCGTTGTTGCCTCACAGCAAGAGGTTCTCCTGTTTGATTCTTGGCTGGAGTGCGGGGAGTGGCTTCTGTGTGGAGTCTGCATGTCCTCCCTGCGGTTGGGTGGGCGTTCGAAAGACATGCGTAAATGGGCATGCCTTCGTTGAAGGTTGGACGTTGAGCTGGCACCTCGGCGTTCGTGAAAATCTACTGCCAATCATTAGCAGACCGGAGTTCCGCTGTGGCGACTCATAACCGGGAAAAGCCGAAAGACAAACAAAATGTGTTACGTTATACTTGTAAAAAGTTACTTTAATGAATTGATATGATTCGTATTTATTCACAATGAATATTAATTAAAAAAAATTCCTAACAATGAACATATTACATATCCTTTAACTATGGAACAGAATGGAATATGGGTTTTTAAGCCTCAAAATGTGGAACACTCGTCATAATTTGGTACATTTGAGAGGTCTATTGTAAGCTTGCTGAATTCTTTCACCCTGTGAAATATATTGCAAAACTTCACAGTATTTTTTGAATACAGCATGCATTTCATCAATTTTCTAAATATGGTTTAAATTAGGAATCTAGTATCTAAAATCCCTTTCATAGTACATGTATCACAGTCCCTTTAATGTAACTCATACTACCTAGAGATTAGCAAACATCATTTACATTTTCTCTGCACCACTGAAACTGATTTATTTTTCACTGGGGCTGCCTCTTTTGAGTCTGCTAGCTCATTATACATTCATGTGTGCTGGCTGGCTGGGACCACTTTTGTGTAAGTGAAAGATGTAAGTACAGAAGTTCTGCTATCATGTATTTATAAAGTAATAGGACTACACTTTTATGTTCTACAATCACACAACAAATTGGTGATGAGGCTAGCTCATGTATGCAAGTGCAACAACCATCTCCAACGTTGGAAAGCAGCCAGAATCAACCAAAAACAGTGAAACATTACTTTTATATATAGTAACAAAAAAGGGTCAGACTAGGTAATAATATGAGTAGAGTATTGACAGAAAAATAAGTTGTATATGACTGTGCTTAAAACAAAGACTTTCATAATCATTTATATCATAAAGTGATTTATGTGGTATGATTTGGAAACCAAACAACTCATTTTAAAGGGACAGTCCCAGAGATTTTTTTGTTTTGATTCTGGTCTTTATTTATATTTTCAATCTAGTTTTCTGAACATGTCCCAGCTTTCGCTGCAGGAGTTTGGGGAGGGGTGCTTACAAGAAGTTTTAATGATCTTAGTCAAATTCCATCTCAAATTGCAGTTGTACTCACTGAGCCATTCATTAGTTTCACCTGCGCTTTTTATCCTCAGAGAAAAGCAGCCTTTCAGGAATTGTATGACCTCACTTGCTACTATAACCTGTGATAGTTATACATACTAATCTGACACTGCTTTGCAATGGAGTAAGGGGAATACATCGATAGACTGCTTAGATTTAGTATGAATTCACTAAACAGTACTCTCTTGACTATACTGCTTGCAGTTTAGCTATGTAGAATAAATAAAAGAAATAAAGAGCTAAACAATTAAAATAAGCTTGTCAACGAGTTCATAAAAAGCAAACATTGGGAGTCTTGCCTAACCACCCCCACCACAAACACACATAAACATATCATAACCTTATTGTTTCCCAGTGACTGGGGCTGAAAGCTTAGACAGGAACTGATTATTGTCAACTGTGTTCACCAGTGGGAATGAAAGCAGGTCTGCATAAAGTAAATTGAAACCAGGAGTAGGGTTGATGATGACATGGTAAGTGGGCGGTGACAATTGGGAGGTATCAGGACAAGTTTCTTTCGGCCAGAATTTTAGACACTCGGATAGTCCCTTTAAATATAACACAGCATGATTTTTTGATAATACTACATACAGACTTTTTAAAGGTAGTAACTATAAAATTTGCTCATCAGTGAGACGTACTGATGGTAGACTATTACAATATTTCTTATACTTCTAACAACAAAATACCTGACCTTGAGGCTGTCCAGCATTTGGAGTACATCCATGTCTGTGCAGTTACTGAAACTTGATTTAAATGTTCATAAAGCACTCCTTCCATTATAGGGTTTTGCACCAACCATACTTTCAGACCTGATGGCAAGTGTTGTGATGCCTTTATATTTGCTAGGGACAATATAACATTTAGGCAGATCCCCAGGGACTATATTTCTCAACTCTCCAGAATTTCACAGAATGTCTAGATTTTTGCCTCATATTTTTGGTCTTTCTATTGTAAAATTGTTTTTTTTCTGGCAAATTATTGATGATTCTAGTCACTAATTAATGACAGACATTTGAGTTTCAGACTTCATATCCTTTGGAAATGCATGCAAATGCAAAACATATTATTTTGGCAACTTTCTAAGTTTATAAGAGTCTGCCCCATTATTTTTGGCTTTGTCCAGAAATTCTGTGCTAAGAGGTTGAGCAGTATGCCAGGTACCCACAAACAGAGCTCTTTGAGCTTCAATTCACTGTAAACAAAACCAGCTATCAGTTTATAGCCTATTAAAGCACACTCTCTCTGTCCCTGAAATTCTTGTAAAATTTCTAGATATAATTCATGAACTGTCAAGAAAGAAAAACTTAATTATTTTGGGAAACTTTAACTACCCATCAATAAACTGGAATACCTATACCTAAAATGTAGGATATGCCCAAATGTTTTTAAATTTTTATTAACAAAGGCTTCCTGGAACAGATTGTTAACAAACTTACTAAAAGGCAAATTATTCTTTACTGGTCCTTATGAATATAACTTCTTCGTGTACTATTCCTTCCACAGTTAAGTTGGATTATAAACTAGTGCCCTTCCCTATTAAAACATCTAAAACTGAAGATACAGGTATCTCAGAATTCAAGGATTTCATACATACAAATCTATTTAAATTCTACGTGGACGTTTCAAGATTCACTTATTGCAGCATAACCCAGACATTGCCTCACCATGAAGTTACACAGGAGTTTTATGCCTACTTAGAAAAATTTGTAGAATTGACAGTACCTACCAGATCTAAATATAATGTGACATTTAAAAGAAAACCTCTCTGGTCATCCAGCAACATAAATAAACTCTACATTAAAAAAAATTCTTAAAGTACACAGCTAATCTGAGGACCCTCACATCAAGGAAAACATCAGAAAATTCACTAAATACTTAAAAATTATTAGGATTACTAAGGCAGCCCATGAACTGAAGTTAGGATCTGAAACTAAGGATAACTACAAATCTTTCTTTGATTACATTATGTATCATAGAAATAACATCCAACATTGCTCCAGATGTATTTAATATGGCACTACCTACTCCAACCCAGTAGACATTGCCAAGATGCTAGCTAACAAATTCAGTGCCAACTTCACCTAGGAAATGACTATTCAAAGCCTACTTTTCACTGAAGCCCTCAGACCCCTATCATCATCAAAAGTCATGTATTAAAAGTGCTCACAAAGGCTAAAAACATTTCTCCATGGGACCTAATAATATAACTGTCTGTTCAATAAAACGTACCAAGCAAGCCCTGGTGGAGCCACTGCTTAAAGTATTTAACCTGAATTTAGCCATTGACCTCATCCATTAAGTATGGCACACAGCAGCAGTGATGCCACTCTACAAGGGTGGCCCCATCACTGTACCCAAAAAATGAGCCTGCTCATCAGCCTGAAGAGTGTTACATACAAAGCCATGAGGCATATTGTAGCTGACCTGATTAATTATGACAATTAAAAATCTCATCAGACCACACCCACAGCAGTTTGACTTTAAGAGTAGTTCCTGCTTAATGAATCTGGTTAACTTGAAAGAGTAATGCAAATTGTTGACAACAGCCACACTGTACACACAGCATACCTCAACCTCTGGCCTGTGACATTATACCCATTGCTAGCATAGTTTATAAGTTAAATACATCACAAATAGAGCCCTGTCTCCAGGAACATGAAACAGCTGGAACGCCCACAGAGATACCTAACTAAAAAGATAAAGGGCTTAGGCTTACATGGACTGACTCAAAGCCTTGTCACTATACTTGGTATCCTGCAAACTTGTAATAGGTGATCTGTGCCTTGCATACAAGGCATTCTCTGACCAAATACTTATGGATTTACTGCACATCAGCAATACTTGGTCTAGGGATATAAACCTGTTTTGCAACACCAACAGAATGGTTTGGAGGAACAGGAATATCTTGCAGAGGATACTGCTACTCTGGAACAGACACCCCATCCACATAAAACAATGTTCATCCCTGTCCATATTCATGCACAACTTGGATCTATGGATGTGAAACAGAAAAGTTACCCCAGGACTGCCCCTGTACTACTAATGGACAGAGACAGCTCCTAAATGCTTTATCTCATCTGTGTCCCCACAAATTATCTATGGTATGATCCCAGTTATTCTCATCAGGGGTAATATATAATTGTCAACCAATGGATGGAGAAGTCCAATCTCTAACCAAATGAGATAGGTTAGTTGAGCACAAAAAAGGAAATTGGATAGGCTTAAAATGGCCCTCGAGGGCAGCTAGACTAGTACTTACCTATGAACCTATTTTCTTATGTGGTTAGATGGATAGCAAATTGTCTAAGGGGAAAAAAACAAGCTGTGCAGACAGTTGGCATTCTACAGGGCTCTGCCCTGGGACCCCATTTGCTTGGCATTTACTTTTCTGATCACCAAACCACAAGCCACGACCTCTGGCCAAACAAGTTTGCAGACAACTGCAAACTGGGAGTCATTTTCAAGTTACCTATTGACACTCAAGCCCTACAACAAGAACTTACACTTGTAGTATAAACATCTGATGTGCTAAGAACAGCTTAAACTAAATGCTAAAAAGAGTAATATAGTAGGCTTTGGTTAAAAAACTACCCCCAGTATATGACATAGACGATACTACACCCCAAAATGAAAATGTTCTTAGAGACTTTGGCACCTGGATTTATAACTCCCTCTCCTTTGATCATTATTTAACATATGTGTGGGAGTCCTTCTACTTAATGCATCTGATTGCCAAGGAGATATCTTCCAGATGCAAAAAGGTCATTCTACCATTAAATCAAACAACCAGAAAGACCTCAGAGGACCCTAACTAAGAAGATCACTGGCGTAAAAGCCCTAAGGTACCAGAAAAGACTGGAAGCACTGTCCTTTTATTTAGTGAGTTACAGACTCTTGAGGAGATCTATGCATTGTACTCTGAGCCATTAGGAACCCGGTGGTCCAGGATATTTTATATCTCCACAAATCAAATAGCTCCACAAATACCAGAACAAGGGATCTAAATCTTCACCAGTGTGTGTGTGTGTGTGTGTGTGTGTGTGTGTGTGTGTGTGTGTGTGTGTGTGTGTGTGTGTGTGTGTGTGTGTGGTGTGTGTTTGTGTGTGTGCGCATGCACATGTATGTTTGTGTACACACAGTGTATACATTAGTGTGTGTGTTCACATGGGTGTATCTGTGTGTGCTCGTTCATAGTATGACAAACCTGGATTGTCAGGAGCAGTGCATGTCTATGTGACTGAATGTGAACAATACCACCAATTTTTATCAGTGTACATGCACAGTATTGGGAGCACATACATAACTCTTCTAGAGAGCAGTAAAAGTAGTTAAGTAATTGTCTTTCAAAAATCAAGTAGAGAATGCATCATAGAGCATCTAGAGCCTTAGGGCTTCTGGGTGCTTGGTGACCCCCAATTGTATAAGGGGATTTTGATATAGGGGTAGTACACACTTCCCATGTCTTGCCTCCCTACCACCAACAGTACTATTGAAACTCGTACATCTTTTCTCCCTATACATGAGAGTCTGCTCTGGGGGGAGTCGAGCTCTTGGAGTTTAACTGAAATAGAGAGACCTCAAATTTAATAATTAATAACAGTTGATAGATGGGAGGAACTGACCTTTTCACATGATATTGACATTTCTTACCTCTTTCACATTATAAGACTCATTAAGGAAGCTTGAAAACCTCTTCCGAAGGAACTGTCCCAGTTCAAACTGCTGCCTAATCCCAGTCTGAAAATAGAAACAACATGAAATACAACAATTATATCAGAAAAGAAATAGTGAAGCTTAAAAGTGAAACCTGAAAAAAAAATATGACAAAAGTCCATTCAAGAAGAGATTTTGTTTTACAATTAAATGTGACTGCATTGCATCCATAGATCAGTTTTATGATGTACCCCGTCCCTCTGTAAAACTGTGGCACATCATTGGGGTAATTGAAATTAGCACTTTCTGTTTTAAGTTTGCTATTCACTTTTTTCCTGCATTTTCTTTCCCTTGCCTTTTTGATCAGCAGATGTGTGGATGCTTAATAAAAATCAATAAATAAATAATAACAGCTAGATTGGTTACATAGCCTGGTGTCTAAAAGACTGATTAGGCAGGGAGTCATATACTTAATGCAGATTTACTTTTTTAGGTATTTCTAGTTTCTAACATCTTAGCCGTCACATTGAAATTTGGAAACACTGATTTGTGTACATTGGTATTAATAATTTAAGAGGAATGCCCTGCGTAGTGTTAATGACTGTTTAAGGAAATGCCCTGTTTAGTGTTAATAACTATTTAAGGGAATGCCCTGCTTAGTGTTAATGATTGTTTTAAGGGAATGTCCTACAGTGGTAGGAGCACTTGACATTAAGCAACTTGTTGAGACTCAAACAGCATAGAAACAGATGCTGTGGAAATCAGACACCAATTCCTCACAATATTAATCCATGTAAATCCATCCATTTAACTCTATACTCCTTGAAACACCTCTGGATATCTTACAGTGCAAAAATGTAGATTTTTGTTGTTTTCTGTAGTTTGACTTTTCGGAAAGTTGATCATGTGGTTTAGACCATGTGAAGACTGGTAGAGATGGGTGAAGGCTGCCAGCCTAGCCAGATAGAATTGTGCAGATAATTCTATCATTGTAAATACTGTGAAATGTTGAACTTAAAACAATGTAGCAACATTGCCCTCTGCTGTAAAGAAAGCTAAGTCAAGCATTTCTTGTTGGTCCTTTGAAATTAAAATTACTTTATGTCTGTTCTTTTGAAGTTAGAATTTGTAGTCGATGAGTCTTCCAGCCTATTGTTTTAAGGCTAAAATTAATGACCAGAATTTACATGTGGAATGTCTTTTATTGCTCTAAGTGTAAAATAATGTAAATGCAGTTTCTGTCAGCCTGGGAACACCAGGAAAGTGTAAAAGATGATGTAATGTTTATCAGAATTGCAATAGCAATTTAAACAGAGAGAATCAGAAGGCATTAAGCATTTTGCCTTGACTATCCAACTCACAGCACTTTGCCTTGCTCTATAAGTAAGTTATTTTAGAAGTGTGTTTTCTTTTTAGAGATAGCTAGAACTATAAAGATTAAACTAAGTGCTTTTCTGTGATGTCAGAACTGTACTACTGATTTATTTTAAGTATTTCTGTGTGATCTCTGATCTATTTTGACTAGCACTGTGTAGTAGAAAGTATTGTCTTGTGGTTTTAATTATTTATTATTAAACATTTTAAAACCTATTAACTGTGGCTGGTTTGTGTAAAGATAATTTAAGATCTAGAGTACATTGCATATTTATAGAGTTTACTGTCCAAGTCACTCCAAATAAGCTTTGACTGATTAGTCACACTTACCAATTGGATAATAATATTGCACAGTAATAATTGGACACCTTTTTAAGGGATTTTGAGTGGCTGATAATTATTAGCGGGTGGTGGCAGCTGGTACTACCGTATAGTCTGGGTAAAAAGGGACACAGCTGAAGAACCTGTTCCAGCCTTCTCCAGAAGTGTCTGTGTGGTTGCGTAAACTCTTATCTCAAAGTATGTGTGTGTGTGTTTTTTCAGCTACTTGGGCAGGGACACAAAGCACTGGTTGGGCAGAGAGGGTGCTGGAGATTTTAGCTTACCCACTAGGCTGTGATCTGGACCCTATAGCTGTGCCAGTGGGGAGTCTTATTGGGGACCTGGGGAGCAAGGGAGCAACCAGCCCCAAACTGACTGTGATCTCTGTGTGCTCTTAAGGGAAATTGCATTTTACTGTGTGTATTTGTTATCCTTTCCTCATATATGAGATGCCCTCTCTGGAGTTACTGGTGAGGATTGAGACTCCTTGATTGCTGGGCCAGGGCACGGGCGCCACAGAACATATGAAATTCGACTTTTCATTGAGTCGATCTTCTGAATGGGATCCAAAATAATAATATTTATGAATATAAGGCATTTCTGGCTTGTGTCACACAAATACATAGTATCCAAAATATTTGAACCTATCTCACACAAATGTACACTAGTTCTGCAAAGCCACACTGTTTAAACTGATCAAACACCAACAGAGTAAGTTACTTTCCCACACAAATGGCCCCCAACCCCACTTTGGAGTTATAGACATTTTATGTGACTGTGATAAAAATAATACCTGTCAGCCAAAGCAAGCAAATAAATAAATAAATAAGGGACAAAGGCTTAAAATCAGGGACAGATTTTAAAATATTTTTCTTATATACTTAGAAAATTTCTAGAATTACAGTTTTTGCATTGGCATACATTTTCTTTTTTTTTTTCCTCTCCCATTTATATGTCCCCCGCTGACCATCAGCTACCTGACTGCACCATTTATTCTTAAGTGTCTAAAGTATTGTTTCTATGACTAGGATTGTACCAATGGTGGGATAGGGAGGGGAAGTTGGACAGAGCAGCCTGCATCATCATATACATCGGCCCTGCATTCCATGGTGGACTTTATTGTATGCTCTAAGTGGGCAGAGCTAGTAATATCATGAGCATCATTGCACACAACTTGGACTAGCTTCACCACCCAAATACTGTAATTTTACTGGCAATTTGTCCCATGATTACAGCATACCTCATCGCTGGGTGTTTGTTTATCAGGGACAGAAATCCTCTCCCTTCCCCTTGGAGTGGGCTAGCTGCTCTTTCATACTCTTCCCCCCTTTACTTCTCTAGTGCTTGAGCTGTTAGTTTATTTTAGGTTGTCTGGGTAATAGTAAAGGCCATCTAGGTGTAGTATACATTTTGCACATGAAGACCAAAACTCAAATATTTGTCCCTAGTGATTTGCAGAAACCCCCCACAAATTTCATGAGGAACAAGCCAAAATATGAGGAAACATCAGGGAGATGCTATAAAATTAGGGACAGTTTCATTTTGGCAGAAATGGGCTGTGAGTGACATTTAAAGACATGCAGGTAGGTGTGTGCGTGAATTGGTGTGCCTTCCTTTAAGGTTGGGCATTGGGCTGGCACCTCGGCACTGTAAATATCCACTGCCAATCATTAGTGGACCGGAGTTTCGCTGTGGCCACCCCTAACCTGGAAAAGCTGAAAGACATTAGTTTTCATTGTCTGATGTGCTTGTCTTCTCTCATCTTCAGTACCACTTACAACATGACACTGATAATCTAATAATCTTCTAGTTATATACTTGAAATATAACTCTTAATTGTTCTGTTTTTTGTATTGACATGCACACCTGCAATTATTAGTTATTATTTAGAGATGCAGATGATAATCTCATGCTGTTTATAGCTAACAGATGGCTTTAATTTAACCATCAGGTAAATATAGTTTGCTTTCTAGTGCTTCCTCTAAATAATCACACAGTAACAGAAAAGAACATTCTTTGTGAAGCACATCTGCTTCTGGTAAGGCCTCTCTTGGTTCTTACGGTAAATAATTTCCAGGCATAGGACCCAGAAATGAATAGTTCATCATAAATCCTTATGTCAGTTGACATTCAATGTAAGAGGGCCCTGTCTTTACTAGGATTACTGGAGCCAAGTGCTGGAACCAGGCTTGGAGATGGTATCCAAAGGAAAGTGTTTGGTGGTCATGCCATTCCCGTAACCCTACCAGATTCAGCATACCATCTGAAAGGTGAAGGGTGAGGGTCAGATGCTATGCTAACTGGGAGGCAGGTATGAACAGAGTGAATTCATGTAATCTAAACAAAGTAGCTTTAGGGACATTCAGCATCACCTCATTGGCAGGAAAACAGCCTGAGACAGTACAGCAGGTGAAAAAGTATTACCTAAACATCGACATACTCATCTCGTATTAGTAGGCTCTGGAGCTGGATTTCTTTCCCAAGTTTGGTCTTGTGGTTTCCAGCTGCAGTAAGGAAAATTCTAATTTTTTTGCACTTATGCACCAAATAAATGTATGCAATATTTAGTCTTTTTGAAGAAGGTATCCGAAGTGCTCAACAGAGTGTTGCTTTCTGCCTTTGTAATTGCACTGAGAGACCTCAGTGATCACAAGAGTAATGTTGGAGGTACCTAGAGCATGTAACTGGGAGGAATGGCCTTTTGGATTTGAAGCCTAGTAATAAGTAGTTAGTGATCTTCTTTGCAAGTTATGGACTGTTCATAACAAGCACCATGTTCAGCACAAGGAGGCTAATAACTGTCATTTTAAGGGGAATAGATTGAGCCAAAGGTCAATAATGTACTCCACTGTTATCTCATCAGACCTACTGCCATATGCCCGAAACAGTCAAGTGAGCTCATAGGAGGAACTACGAAAAACTAACGGCTGAAACACACTGATAAAACAAAAACAAACTGGGACCTGAGTACATGCAAGTAAATACAATGCTTTAAAGCGCTTTTCATCTAGTTGGTAACTAGACTTCCTCAGATAATGGTATTCACTTTACACTCTCTCCTAAACACTCCTTTCCTCCAATTACTAATTAAACCATACTGATTAGTTAGCAATGAACATTTATTACGTGTAATTAGTATTTGCTAAAAAATATTTTATAGACCTCATTGTATAGATATATATATATATATATATATATATATATATATATATATATCTCATAGACCAGTAAGCCATGACTGTGTTGGCAAAGCCAGCCCCGCAGGGGAACCCCATGGCAACACCAATCTTTTGCAAGTAAAACTGATTATCAAAAAGAAAATAATTGTTAGTAGTTATGTGGTTAGCACAACAGCACAGCAGTGTAGTTACTTTAATGGCCATATACATTCTAGTGCTCATATTCTTTAGTGGTCACACATTTTAGTGGTCATTTGTCATGGGGTCACGTTAAGGTACTTGCAATCACAAACCAAACAGAAAACTCAAACGACATTTTTATGTATGTTTATTTTTTTATAGTCATACATTTTTGTCATGACAAAATATACATATGTATTTGGGCTTTATAGGGACACTTGTATATAAACACACACACACACACACACACACACACACACACATATATACATATATATGTATATATATATTTATATATATATATATATATATATATATATATATATATATATAAATGTTCTTATTTATATACATATGTTTTATTTGTATATTTATTTATTCTCTACTATTATTATTTTTAATGGAGACTTGTTTGTTTTAATTTGTTATAGTTAGGCCATTAAGTATAGTGATAGTGGCTCAGGTTCAAAGTATGTGGTTACTATTACCATCAATACCATTTTTCATCAGGAAGATGAGGGAAGAATGTTTTAATTGTACTTTATTATTTATTTTAATATGTGTTTAATGGTTGACCATGACCACAGAGAAAGGAAATTTGAAGGTGAATGAGGTCTATAAAATATGTTTTAGTAAATACTAATTACACATAATAAGTGTTCATTGTTAACTAATCAGTATGGTTTAATTAGTAAGTGGAGGAATGGAGTATTTGGGAGAGTGTATGAAGTAAATACCATTATCTGAGGAAGTCTAGTTACCAACTAGATGAAAAGCACTTTATAGGATTGTATTTACTTGTCGTTTTTATTTACGTGGATTAAAGTTCTGGTTTTAGCTGTACAAAGGAGGAACTGTCAAATGATTACCACTTGGAATTGAGCTATATTTCCTAGACAGAGTAACAAACAGCCAAAATGGTAGAAAAAAATAATCTGGTTCAGGAAAAACAAAACAAAACAAGAAAGCCTAATTAAAAGGTTATAAAAATGATAATGCATACAAAACTTCATGCTGGAGCCGTACCTCTCAGCTGTCCCCAATTTTCCCGAACACCCCTGATTTTGCCTCATATTTTTGTCCTAACCACTGTAATTTTTTTAAAATTTTCTCATAGATCACTAAGGATTAAGTCATTCAGTAATGCCAGGCATTAGAGTTTCATACGTCTTAGTGTCTTGAAAATGTGTATTGATACAGAAACCATCGTTCTATATAATTTCTTAAAAGAAATAAAGTGAAATTAAAAGAAAAAAAAAGATCCGTGATTTTGGACTTTTGCCTCCCATTACTTTTTGGCTATGTTCAGAATTGTTGAACAAAGAAAATTATAAGTATAAAAGCAATGCTTCATCAGATGTTAAAAAAGGTAGTTAAACGGTAGCAGGATAATTAAATTGTGATCAGATGATAGAAGTCAGCTAGCAGAACACATGACATAATTAATATTAATTAAAACAACTGTTCGGTATTCTCAGACTGATTATCAGGAATATTATTAGACCACACTACTTCAGGCTGCTAAGCATCCAGGATGGAACGGCACTTTCAGTGTTAAACCAGTTCTAAAACTTAAACAAATGAATGTAATAAGAGCAAATCCCAGATCAAGTGGTGAGAGAGCAGTTACCAAAAATGGAATAGTTTTTGTACCTCAAGGTTTTCTTAATGAATGATGGCAGGGGTAAGTATGAGCTTAGCTATCAGACTGGAGTAGCTCTGTAGCTCTGTGTCTGTAGCGATGGTCAGTCTATATGCCTAGATGCACTTATGGTAAATGAGTTGTTTGTAGTGACTGAAAGGGTGAGACCAAGTGCTCAAATAGCACAAATCATGTGTCTTTAGAGGGTCACTGAGCTTATTCTCTGTGATAAGGTGCTCTGTTATCCAGAAGAGTCCCAGAACAGAATCACTGCCCCATTATGTTGACATCAGTTTACTGAAATGGCTCTGGCATCTTATATGAATCCCCCTTGAAGATTCTATTTGGAGTTGCCCCAAGTGCAAAACATCAAAAAGAAGTCAAAAGGTAGACACATGGCATCTTGGAAGATTTATATCTCTTTTATGGTCTAAAAACCTTAGTGGATCCCTCAGAAAGAGTTGGACTCTGTGGCTTAGAAAAAGAAAGTTTGGTTCTCCCTGCTCAGCCTGCTGCCACCAATGTCCTTGCTAGAAGAAGTGAAACTCATGGGTCTTTTTTTGTTGGAAACTGAACTGTGTTTGCATTTTTTATTACAGCTACCAAAATGTATGCTGGTTCACTGTAAATCAGGAAAGTGCTCAAATCCCTTGTCTCACCAAAATCACAAAAAGGATTCTCAGAATATAATTACAAAATTTTGATGGTGTAAACAGTGAAGCTTATCACTGTTTGTCACCAGAAGATCCACATGTCAGGAAAATGAAGTAAACAGCTACGACATACTGCAACTGGCAAAAACTGTTCCTGCAGGAATTATAAATGAATGTCAGGGGTACAAGGCGTGTCTGAAATTTTACAAAATTATTTATGATATAGTCTTGCATACAGATATACTTGTCTGCAAAGGAATAATTCAATTTGCATATGGGCCGAATCCAGATTGTTCCATTCAACTGTATAAACTTGTGAATAAATTCCATGCTCTACTGATGACAGTGATGAGTTGCAAAAACAGAAAATATGTATAAAAGATAAACAGAAAAGCGAAGGAATAGAGTAAACTTATAAGGCATAGAGAAGATTTTGGAGAAATAATTTCTCATCATTTGCTATATAACATGTGGCATTTAGCAAACCAATGATTAAAATGATCTATATTGTGCTCATTCTGGTCCAATAACTGGCCTCATGAATTGCCTCAGTACTTCCAAAATCATCCTGATCAGAAACAGAAGTTAAATTATAACATTATTTTAAGCTTCTTCTGCTCCCTTCCCCATTGCTGCTACATTCCAGATTGCTTCTTGCCTTCTCCCTGCTCATTCCTGCAGACCTCAATTGCTCCTTACTGGTTCACTTGAACATGTTCCTTCACCAGGAATGCCTCTGAACTCATCAGAGGGCACAGCCTTTGGGTGATTCACTCAAAATGACTGGGGAGTGAGTTCTCCATAAGTGAGTAAAGTAGGGCCAGAAGCCTTTGTTGAGTAGCAGACAGTCTAGTCATCATCTATCAGATGGAGTGACATTTAGCGTCATTAGACATTCAAAGCAGGTGTTTCCATCAGCCTTGCACAAACTTCTGCACTCCCATTTTTGGAAAATAAGGCTGTACTTTTTGGGTCTCTGGTTTTCATTACACATATAGGGAGTCCGAAGTCCCACATCTTCTCCCTGAAACTGGGTATAACATACAGAGGAACAAATAAAATTACTCAACGCGAGGCATATAAAGGCATGCAAAATAGTAAAGCTGTTCATAAGAAAAGACAAACGAAAGCATGCAATGTATGATAAGACTGGGGTGGGATAAACCTGGCATTGCAATGTGATGAAATGTTATTTAAAGAGTGGCAGCTGCACTTAGGAAACAGTATTTCAGAAGAAGTCACTGTTTTTTTTCTCTCTATTTCATTTGATAACTAGATAAGGGTAGAAATACAAACAAGAATCCTTTCTTGTAAATAAATAAAGTCAAATGCCCGTATGTAGTATATGTCTAGTTTAAACCCACAGGTAGATGAATGGATCCAATGAACTAATTTCAGTTGCAAACCTGGCAAAAAGCATAGTAATGTAGAAATATCTAGACAACTGAAATTATTAAACAATAAGGGGAAAATAATTACTAATTCTGCAGAGAATGGCGAAAGCATTGATTAGTGCATTACTTCCAACCAAGATTTATGGAAGCAAAAATGCACCGAATGTTTAGACCATGGATGCATAATACTACATTTATAAAATTCAAATACCTTGCCTAACATGGTCACCCTACCCACACCTCTTTCTCTGCCTGCTAACAATCAGGCTTCTGTATCAGGTGGTCAGATGTCCTTCTTCATCTTATCAGTGGTGTATATGTGCAGACAGCAATTGACTGACATTCTCTCCAGGACTCTGCTTTATGTCCACTGAGTGCAAGATTGGCACAGACTCCTCTACAACTCTGAATGGGATAAAGCATGTATTAAAAAGTGAACGAATAAAAGATGCACTACCAAGACCAGGCAATAGATGTAAAGTGAAAAGATTAACACAGTGCAGTTATACTGCAACGGCAATACCCTTCCAGCCATGAACAAAAACATGCAAAACAATGGTAAAACAAAAAATATGCTGGGATGCAATGTCTTTGTGTACCCTAAATTTTCTTATTCTACATTAAAAAGTACAGTATCCATGTTCCTGAACAGAATAATGGGTTTTAGACTGCAGCATCATAGATGCCTCCCGATTTCTTAAAAATTAAAATGATTTCTGTATTTTGAGTTTTAAAAATATCTTAACTTGCATTAAAATAATTTTCACAGCACACTTCAGACATTATGCAGACCAATCTGTATATCAAGAGGCTTACAAGTGGCATTGTGAAAAGAATAAGAATGGGGGGCAGTAAATAGTAATTCTGTGAGCCACAGCTTGTTCACATAAGTATCTTAGAATAATGATTTTAGTGTAGCAGAGCTGAGAGCAAATATAGGATAGTTAACTCATTAATTGTTAAATGTTTTAACAAGTGTTGACTTCAAAGTGCCTTCTTTTGCCTTCTTCTAATCTCAGCAACATATCATCTTCTCCCACATCTGTTATCGTTTACTTAATATAACTGGAACTCATTGGGTTTATAATGTAGGAAATCGGGAAAGATAACTGAAAATTCCTAAAGTATCATATACTTTACAGTTGTTTATTATTACTTAGAAAGCATTACTGCTGCAGTAACAAGTGGCACTGAGTGCAGACCAGGTAACTCAATGATACCAATCTATGTAGTGACTTTCACTGGGGAAATACAATGTCTCAGCTTGCATAGGATACTTCATCTAGCCGTTAATGACAGTAAGATAGTCACAGTCTATGAGAGGAACAAATAAGCTGATACAATTTGCTGATAAAAATCCAACAAGTCATTTTACTCTAAAAGGTAATTTAAAATAGTCTTACTTACCTGTTTCACTCCTGACAGTGTTTCCAAATCATAAGTGCAGGCTTATAATTAACAAGTGTCTCATTCACACTCACTGCATTTTCCATCTGTACCAGTCCCAAGACCCCCCTCTCTTTACAACTTCCCTTTGCAACTAACCTCAGTAAGATGTTCAAATCCCTGTGGCCAAATATCTTCTTTGTATGGGTCATTGGGATAAGCAGAAATTGGAGCTCGATCCCCATGACGGAAAACCTGAAATATTAAGAAAACACAAGATTACAGACAGTTCAGTGGAAAACACTGCAGCAATCAAATATACAGTGTCTGATATTCTGTCTGCAAATGCTTCAATTAAACATCCATTGTTTAAGCTGGTAAAAATGGATCATAACACTATAGTAATAATTCATGCACTTGTTTCCAGACATACTGAATTTTTATGGGATTGTATGTCATGTCAAATACCATGTGATGATAATTCAAATATGTGCCAGACTTCAACACAGTTTGATTGGTATTGACTAATTAATTTAGATTTTATCTGGAAATATCAATAAAAATGTGAAAAATACACAAAACATTTCTAGATTTAAATGAGGCAGAAAAATGCCAGCTCATTGTCTACTTTGTAATGTATTACTGTATCCCACTGGACTATGCTCTGAGTGATTCATGAAAATGTTTCATGATGGAGTTAGGGTCATTATCATATTATGGTAATGAGGGGATCTGGTGCTACGTTGGGGTGGGGAGAAGTGTGACTCTGGTAGCAGCATTACCTGCACTGCAGGGAACTCTGTTGCCTGTATGTCTTTTCCTACTGTACAAAGGAATCTTTTTTTTTTTTTTAATACATTCCATGTTGATATGCTGCTCGGGTCTGTTAGCTGAGCAATGTATTTAGCAGGAAGGGGGATTGCTGTGCTAACAAGTACTGAACTATCTACAAGTACAAGGCTGGAGTCATATAAGTTGTCGTTGGTAACAGCTGGTGTGTGCAGATGATATGTGTGTGAATTCCATGCAATGCCGAAAAGCAGGTCATTTGCATGTGTACTCCATTCATGAATGCTAACACAGTGGGGTAAGAATGTGTACCATAGTCATCCCCTATTATATTATCTCTTTTAGAAATCACATATGGCTTGATATACTGTTCTATAGCATACCAGCCATATGCTATGGCTTACAGTCTTTCTAGGCAATGCCCTTTGATATGAAATATGCCATTTCATAAAAACATCCTTGATGTGAAATGTGACCTACTAACAGACACAAACACACGCACATACATAGTAAAAACATGGTATAAATGTATCTTTACATAAAACCACGTCTACATGTATAAGGAGAGTAGCTATGAGTGAATATGAAGTGCTTGTGAAGGATATCACTTTAAGACTTTTTTAAAGATTCTCTTAAAACACAAAGTGTACAAAGGTTTAAACACCACTACTAGCGCCAGCTACTTATGGCAAAATTTGACAAGTAGTGTAGTATGATGTGTAAATGATATGAATGTGTTTGGCTAGCACTATATAAAGGTAAGGCAATTTATGGCCAAGCTAGGTTGGATACTGTTCAGCTCCTGAAATGTTGTCCTGCAGTCACTGCTTGAGTTAGCCAATAAACCAAGTTAAGACTAAATAGTCCTCTAACAGTAGTGAATCCTTTAATCCAGGAGACTTGACATAGTGTGAGAAATACTCTTACACAGGAAGAAAAGAAAGAGAAATATATCTGCCTGAGATATTTGACTGAAGAGCTGCAATGGCTAGCCAAAGAAATAAATACACTGTTGTGAATCATCCAGATGGTGGTGGGCCACTGAGCTCCATGTTCATCATATAACTACCGGAACCATTGAGTTTTATGATCCTTTTGCTCTCATGGTCTTCCTTAATTATTAAGTTGCTTGCTCTGTTGAACCATTCTTCTCCTTATCTTTCCAAAGTCTGATGACTGGGCATTGGAAGCGACAAAGAGTTTGGGCCATCATATTGCATGAGGTCAGGGTGATTTTTATTTACTGCTTCTAGCTCCCTCTATTTTTGCCTGCTATGTTCAGCCACTTCTGCATGCTGTGCTAAGCTAGAAGACAATGCTCTCCTTGGTAGGCTTCTGTCTCCGTGTCCCATATTCTTACTCATGCACACTAGAACATGCACCTACAGTATAACCCACAGGAGCCGCTCCTCTCTGAGGATGTGAACCAACCCTTCCCTCTCGGAATGGTGACTTTGAGATGGCCATTCACTCCCAACTCTTGCTGGCTGGATCATTCAGCATCTTGGCTGTTATTGAACCCAAAGTTATCTGAGTTATACTAAGGGCTTTATCTTAAAAAGAGCCTGCTAATAAAATTTGAAGGATTTCATCTGGCAAGTAATTGTCCCATGTTTCCTGAACTCACTCAGGTCAGTGCATCAGTATATTGTGTGAAGATATGTGAAGGCTGCCAGCCTAGCTAGACAGAATTTTGTAGATAATTCTGTCATTTGTAAATATTAATATAAGCCACATGCTTGTTCTCTTAAATGTGAAAAGAATGTATTGGATATTGAACTGCAAAGATGTAAGCACTCTGCCATAAGAAAGCTGATAAGTCAAGCATTTTATGACTATTTTTGATCTCAGGGCTCAGAGCCGTGGTGTCTGAACCAGAAAAGTCTTTCTTTTGTTTTGAGACTAGAGTTAATTGCTAGAATTTGCAAGTATATTGTCTTTTACTGCTGTTGCTCCTGACCAGGTACAAGATCAAAAGGGCTGCTAAACTCTGGGTTTCTGTTAGCCTGGGAACCAGAGAGAAATGATGTAATCTGAAATGAGTCAGTGGTACTGTGTTATCAATTTAAGGACAGAGCAAGAGAGAGAGAGGGCATTTTGCATTTTTCTTCAGAACATCTAACTCACCAGCACTCTGCCTATGTCTGTATATAAGTAGGGTCTTGGACTTTAGTGTCTCTCTTAGATATAGCTAGAAAATAGGAAGATTAGACAAGCTGTTTTTCTGTATTGATGTCAGAACTATTCTACTGTATTATTTTAAGCATTTTCCTGTGATCTCTAAACTCTTGACTAACACTATCTAGTCAGAAGTATTGTCTTGAGTTTTTATTATTTATTATTAAATATTTTTGAACCTTTCAACTGTGGTTGTTTTGTGTAGAGATAATTTAAGCTCCAGAGTACATTGCATGTATATAGTGATACCGTGCTAAGCCACTCCAATAAGCCTTGCTGTTCAGTTACACTTGCCATTTGGATAATAATATTGCACAGTAATAATTGGACACCCTTTGATAAGGGCCTTATTAGTAGCTGATATTAGTGATTGGTGGCAAGTGATGCTACCATATAGTCTGGGCAGAAGGGGCTTAGCTGGAGAACCTGTGCCAGCCTTCCCCAGGAATGTCTGCGTGTTTGTATATAACTCATATCTCAAAGTGTGTGTGTGTCAGTTACTTGGACAGGGACACAGAGCACTTGCTGGACAGAGAGAGTGCTAGAGGTTTTAGCTTGACCACTAGGCTGAAATATGGACCTTATAGCTGTGCCAGTGGGGAGTCTTATTGGGGATCTGGAGAGAAAGGGAGACACTAACCCCAGACTGACTGTGATCTCTGTGTGCTCTTATGGAAAATTGTACTGTACTGTGTGTGTATTTGTTATCCTTCCCAATCTGGATGCCCCTCACTGGTGTTAGTGGTGAGGATTGAGGCTCCTTGATTGCTGGCCCAGTGCACGGGCATCACACATTGAATGAGAGATAAACTGGATGATGTACTGAAAGGTTAGAATTTAAGTAATACTGAAAAGCAGTAATACTTGTCTCTAAAAGGCACATTGATGAGGTGTTTCTTTTGAAGAGAATGTGGTTTATTTGAAGTGGAAATTCCATTAGATGGTGCAAATAGCTGCAGAACAGTTATGGTCTACTCTCTAATGATATAACCCATGAGAGACCTATGGTCAGATTGAGAGACACTGTGCTGTCAAATTTATTTATTTATATTTGTTTACCGGGGTTGTGCACTGAGCAATACTGACCAATTTCAGGCTCAGCTTGGGTTGCAAATGGATGCCGTTAGATAAAGATCTGACCAGGCAAAGAAGGTATGAACAAAGCAAGTTAGTTGGTTTCAGCTAAAGTAGAAAAGTCAAAAGGGAGCCATGCTTCTATGCCATACATGAAACAGAGGTTGGTGTTGTTTCTGCTAAATGATCAAAAATATAAATAAAACAAAAAAGCCCATGCAGATGAAAGTAGGGAAGTAGTCTAGAAAAGCAAAATCAACAGAAGCAGACTTCACAATGGTCCTGCCACAAGTGTGGGAATTCAGAATACGTAATGTGTCTTTTATATGGAAATAAGGAGTATTATAGTAAGGTCTACAAATCAGACAAAAAAGTACAAGCTTTGGAAGCAGAAAGCCGGTTATTACTTCTGTTCATTACATATGTGGATGAGGACCTTTTGCCTATTAACTTTTTGTTGGGAGCCATAAAATGGAATTTAGGACTGACACAGATATTGATGTTACAGTCATATTTATAAGTGGTTCCCATTCAAAAAGTCAACTTACTTGAATGTCGACTGGCATAACAGTGAGATGACAACAGCAAATGCTTAAACAGCGAACTCCCGGAACGGCGAATTTCGCCTCCAGGAAACTAACCACTTGGCCATCACTGATGAACTTTGCCCTTTCCTCCACTGTAGTGCGATCTCAGAGTTGGTATATTTAGGTGGGGAGTGTGGGGATGTGGGGTGAAGCCCACCACTCTGGTGGGTTTTATTTATGTATTTATGTATTATTTTGTTTTTTCCACTCTGGTGGGTTTAATGTACATATTATGTTGTTTTCATCAGTGGTTAGTTTCCCAGAAAACAATATAATATGTAAATTAAACCCACTGTAGTGTGGAAAACAATATAATACATAAATAAAACCCACCAGAGTGCATTTGGGGGGGGGGCTGCACCCCCCCTACACCCCCCTACCTAAGTATAACAACTCTAAGATCGCACTACAGTGGAGGAAAGGGCAAAAGTCAGTGGTGGCCAAGTGGTTAGTTTCCCGGAGACAAAATTCACCATTCCGGGAGTTTGCTGTTTCAAGCATTTACTGTTGTTGTCTCACTTTTATGTGAGTCGACATTCCGGTAAGTCGACTTTTGGAATGGGAACCTTATAAGTGTATTAAAAAGGAGAATGGCTCATGCACGCTTATGAAAGCTATAAAACCTCCTGCTTGGCCTGGTGGTGCTCTACTTTCCATTTTAAGGTGACAAGATAGCCACTCAAAATAGAAAATCTTATAGTTTGTAGGATATATACATAGTCGGCAGCCTACATACTGTATACTGAGAAGGACAGGCTCAGGCAACTTGCACTTAATATCCAGGTTCGATAGCACACATAGTGAAACATTAAAGGATACCTACTCTCAACTGGATATTAACTTGGATAGTCAGACTGGGTTGGTAGCCCATTTTCAGTGGCGGCCCAGAGAGATAAGCTGCACAATAATTACAAACAGTAAAGTAAAGTACAAAGAGAGAATACATTCAGAGACAGTTAAAAAAAAGTACATCAACACACATTTTTGCATGAAGTAAAATTAATACAGTGTACAGAGAAAGCAAGCAATATTTAAATTTGTGCCAACTTATCTGCATTTAGTAAACTATAACAATCTAGTGTAGGCCAAAAATTAACTAATTATTTGCAGTCTAGATGTTAAACTAATACAATACTAATAGAGCTAAACTGCTGACAATATGGCTGGTCATAAGAGCAGGTGAAAGATGAGTATCATAGAAGGTGATAGAGTGATTTGTGGGGAAACAATTTGGGTGCTCTTCATAATGTCCATCATTATCCCATTTGGCTGCTGTTTCTTCAACTAACAAATATTTAGGTTCATCTCTACTCCACACTACTTGCAGAAATTAACATTGCTGGTCTTAGATGATCTTGCTTACTCCAGTTTCTAACACTCCAGCTTCAGAAGTTCACCCCAAATAATCATTTATGCTCCACAAATCAATTCTTACGGAAAAACCTCAGTCATTATCAGTCTGCATGGAGAGTACCCTTCTCATCAGTAGTAATGGAATACATTTACACATCAGGTTCCCAAGCAATATTACATCAACATGTGAATGTGCAGCTGTATGACTGCCAAAATGTACAAGCATTTTATGAGAACCATACTTGCTTGTTCCTTAAATTCTGGGAAGTACTTGCACATCTGAATCTCTACTTAATGTGCATTATCTCTAATGGAAACAGCTGCTTGCCCCACTTTCAAGTACCACAATTACAGGATGGTAAGAAAAAAAAGTAAGGAAAAACAATACACATGCACACACACACAAAAATCAACACTTGATGCAAGAGCATTGCTCTCTGATGCACAGAGCTATTAACACAAAACATCAATATTGTTCCAGTACTCAAAGAATGTTGCACCAGTGAATCTCTTCAATTTATTAGAATCAATGGAAATAACTGGAAATCAAAGCACAAACAGGTTTCATACTTTTTTAATTTCTCCAAATCTTTTGGGTTTCTAATACTATGACACAAATGGACCCCATTCCTAAGTCAACTTATGATTAAAGTTCATGAAATAAGTAGTGTTTCAATCTTTGATGTCAGCCAGAAGTGCTTTGCGCAGCACCCGGAATGTGCCCAGCAATGACTCCTTCTGCAATTTGTACGGAGTTACATGTATTGGTAACATATCTAAATATGATTGTAGATTCTTTTTTATAAGACCCATTGCTCCTATTGCTATTAGAACTGTCTGGGTATCTTTCTTCCATATTGCTTTCGTTTCTGCTTGCAAATCCTGATATTTTATAACTTTGTGTCTCTCTCTATGCAAGACACTGTAGTCACTGGGTGTAGCGATTTTAAAGATCAATGATACTTTTGTCTTCTTTTCTATGGTAATGGGTGATCCCACAAGATGTAGACTCCATCCTTTTCTATGACGCTTTGTGGCTCATGTTTCCAATGTTTTTCAGCTGCTTCAATATTATAATGTTTACACAATCCCCAGTGCAACAGTCTTACAACATTATTATATCTTTCAGTATACAGTCCTTCTGACATTAGTATATCACAACCAGCAACAAGGTGTGCAACTGTTGCCAATTATGTTTTACAAAGCCTACATTTGTCTGTTTTTCCCACATGTTCAATGGACTTTGTAAACCAAATATGCATTAGCCCACTATCTTGGGCAACCAATATTAACCTTTCATCTTTTGGTTTAAATTTGCCTCTCCTTAACCATCCCTGCATTTGATCCTGATCAACATGAGGTTCTTCCAGGAGTTTTCTATACTTGCAACTATATTTATGCATTTTCAACATTTTTTCCCTTCTCATCTGATCCTTCACTTTATATTCTTTCTTTTGTTTTTTGGCACATTCAGTTGCTGCCTTATTTTTTATCTACTTCTGGTTTGATTTCCATTCCTGTTGGACACTGATATGCTTCTGCTAAACTAAGAAGGGAAGTTATCTTAGATTTATTCTCTTCATGTTTCACGACTTTCACTATGTTTGGGTCTTGTGAGGTCAGCAGATATGTATGCAGTCCCATGAATGTAGATCAATACACTTAATCAATTTCAAGGAGGTCCATACCTCCTTCTGATTGGGAAATATATAATCTTGGTATAAACTGATGTTTTTAAATCATCTGATGAGCATGAAGCATCCTTCTTGTTTTTCTGTCTAATCTATCCAACACCTTTTGGGGCCAGTCAGTCACTCAAAACTGTAAGTTAGTACAGGAAGAGTAAATTGGTTTATGGCTTGAATTTTGTTCCGAGATGTCAACACTGTTTTCAGGATTAATTTAAGTCTTCTAAAATATTCCTTTCTAAATTTTATTTGCATTTGTTTGTTTTATTGTTGATCCTTCATCAATTCCCAAATTTATTTATACACTCCCTCTTGCTCAAGTTCTTTTATATCATATTCTTGTCTCAAACTGATGTTTTTTTTTTTTGGTGCTGCAGCTTTCCTGCTTTAAAGGTTGCTTTTGCACATTTATCAAGACCAAATGACATTCTTATATCATCTGAAAAAGTTTTGACTACTTGCAGTTGTACTTTCACTTCCTCATCTGATGAGCTATACAGTTTGAAGTCATCAACACAGAGAAGATGAGACATTTTTACTTTGCCACTATGCCTACTGGTCAGCCTCCTACTGGTCAGCCTGAAACAGGACCTGTCAACCCCTCTACAGAGACTCTTCAGTAGCAGCCTCCAATCAGGGTTTGTACCAGATGGAGAACTGCAACAGTCATTCTCCTGCTCAAAGGTGAGGTGTCAACTGACCAAGGCAACTACAGCCAGATAAGCTTGACCAGCCTCATCTCTAAAGTTATGGAAAGGGTCCTTATGGAACTGATAAATAAGTACATAGGCAGCCTACAACTCTTGACCTGAGTTAATTCAGCTTTTCAAGGACAGATCTTGCCTACTTAATCTGGTCGACTTCTTCTGCAACACCCACCAGTCAGGCATAATTGATAAACTCATCTAGCTAAATTTAAATCCCTGGTTGATTAGCAAACTGGCTCACAAATAGAACCCAGGTGGTTAGAGTGAGTGGATCTACCTACTTCAAAAGACTTGTCACTGGTAGAGCATCCCAGGGTTTGGTCCTTGTGTCACTCGTCTTTAACATTTACTTATAAGAGATCAAAGCTATGGCTTATGGCTGACCAAGTTTACAGATGACTGTAAACTTGGTGTCAACATAAACTCTCCAGAAGATGCTAATATCCTCCAGGATGGCCTTTCCCAAACAAATATCTGGTGTTACTGCCATGGCCTAAAACTAATCACCATAAAATGTATACTTTTATTCTTTAGCAAGCATGACATTCCTTGCAATTATCACATTGACAACACACCCCTGAAAACTTATCCAGTAGTCAGGGAACTGGGAACCCATATAGACAACAAGCTGTTATTCAATCACCATCTATTCACTTTTGTAAGGAAGTCCTTTTTCATTGCATACCTTATTAGTATGGGCACCCATCAGGGTGATCATTGAGTATAATGCTCCATTTTGTGTGTACCTGTTCAAACACCAGCGTGACCACAACACTTTCTCACTAAGAAAATCAAAGGCCTAAATCATAAAAGCTTCACTAATCATCTCAAAGTCCTGACCCTTTTTTTTGGTACAGTACAGGCTACAGAGGATAATCTTTGCCTTGCTTACAGACCCTCTGCTGACCCCATCCTTTCAAATCTACTACACATCTGCAAGTTCAGTAATGGCAAAAACACCCACTCAAGACATCTCATTTTCTTCTGCAACTTAAACAGAACATGATAAATAGGTAATCTTGCAAAGAATATAAGTTCTCTGGAATCATCTTCTTCTCCATGTAGGTTCAGTGGTTCATAGGTAAATACTAGACTATCAGTCTGCAGATTACTATGAGTCTAGCCCATAACTAAGGGTTAGACTCAAACCCACTACCTTTTATTTTTGATGTAAAGACCTTAACCATTATATCAACCCCACCCCCTGTAAAGCAAAGTGAGTCTCTTTCTCTATTCAAACATAATCTGGATGAGTGAATGGGAAGTTGCATGTTCACCCCTAGATTAGCACCCTTGTCACTTTTGGACAGGGGTAAAATGTAAATGTCTGCTTGCCCTTGGGATATTTGTGCTAATACCTCAAAGGGCTCTGGGTTAATGATGTTTAAACTACTAGTGCTAGAAACGTATTTGGGGATGCATGGCTAGGCTTCTGATGACCATCATGGAGTATTAGCTTGGTGAGTACCTATGAACCTGTAAATGTATTATAATTTTGATATGTATAGAAGTAGCTACATTCAATTTCAAAGCAAAAATTTAACAGAGGCTATGCAGTTGTTTTAGATACCCCAAATGGAAAAAAAAATCATACGCTTAAAAATATTCTGGTATTAGTAACCAAGCATTACTGTTCTTAAATTTAAAGATTATAACATGATGTAATTAGAAAAAATCTTCTGTTCAAAGCAATAGCAGCATCTAGTGAAGTGATTGACTAGTATCAGTGCCAAAAAGAACAGCCATGTTTTCACACAAATCACTGCCACTGTGATTTATGCAGACTGTCTTGTACCAACTTCTCTATACAGAAAAATGTAAACTTTGGCCATTGATGACTTTACAATAGTTTGTGTAAATTATTTCCCCCTACAGTAAGAGTTAGTTTCGGGAGAGGGACAAATATTGGGAACTTGTTGGAGAGATCATTCCCCAAGAAAAAGGAAAAGAAGGGGATATTCAGATGCAATGGTTGCAACATTTGCAGCTATATTTTACAGGCTCACAGCTTTAAATTAGGATGAGTTATGGTTAAACTTAATGGATACAACACTTGTAGGTTAAAGGGAGCAGTATATACAGCTTTTTACCACTGTTGTTTAGCCTTTTATGTAAGAAAACAGAGAGGACATTACAGGAACATGTTCTTGAACACATGATATTAAGAGAAAATATGTTAAGAACACCTTGTATAAACATTCTATGAAATGCACAAGTTTCATAAAGTTTAATTTTATTATTTTGGAAAGAATAGCTTCAAGTTCAGGAGGGGTTCTCTAAGAGAAAATAATAGAAATTAAGCAACTTTTAGGTAGCTGAAATTAGATATCTGGTACTCTTTAGGTATCAATGAGAATGTGTCACTTGTGTGTTATTTGAAAATGAAGGCTACCAGACTGGGATTTTGAACACAGTTTTAAATACACATTTCTTCATATTTTCATCCTAATTTAACAATTTAATGATTTAATATGTGAATGTTATTCAGTGTTCCCTGGTCTTAATGCAGTTATTATTTTTATCTAATGTATTTTTGCTCAGTTTATTTTTCTTGTTCATGTACCTTTTAATGTTCTATGTGGTTTGTTCAGTACTCACATGATCAAGCAAGTCATGTTATATAATAGCTTGCTAACATAACAGCTAACTTTTGGTTCTGAAGAAGGCTGTACTTTTTGTGAAAGACAAAAGCACTTAACCATTATAAATGTTCATTGTTACTTCTGTGGATGCTTTCTCAAGGGTGTGCTGATAATTGATTCTAAATACTGACATACATTTTATTGTGTAGTACATTAAATGAGAGAAAATTAGTTTAGCTGAACAAGAAATGCAAAAGCCACTTTTCTTGTTCAGCTGAAAAGATTTTCTTGCATCTGTTTGACTCACAGCTCTAGGTAATTGTGATCCAGCCTGCTGGCAGTCAGGAATGCCATACTTAATTAACTGACTACCAGTAAGCATTAATAAGTTAAGTAACATCAACATTCTGCCATAGAAAAAAAGAGCTTTAATGTGATTCAAAAATGAGGGTAAAGCAGGCAATTTCCAATTCGTCCAAACCTTGACAAAGCAAACATAGGTTACTGTTAATTAAGTTTTAGCCAGACTTACTGTGAGCACTAGTTGGTTCAGACTACTGCAAATCAAATGTTACTCTTAAGAGTTTTACTAATCCATGATGGACAGAATTCTAACCATGTCATCTGCATATAGAAGCATACTGAAGAATTATATTCTGCCTTCTGTTGGTTTCTTGCTGTTACTTGCATTTACATGCATGCATACCACAGTATATTTAACTATTTATTGTGACTAACTAGCCTTATTACTGTATTATACTTTGTTGTTGTTGTGTCTTTCGGCTTTTCCCAGTTAGGGGTCGCCACAGCGGTACTCCGGTCTGCTAATGGTTGGTAGTTGATTTTTACATGCCGAGTTACCAGCCCTGACGGACAACCTTCAACGAAGGTACACCCATTCACACATGTCTCCACACAGAAGACGCTCTAGCTGAGAATCGAACCGGACAGCTTCTTACTGTGAGGCGACAACACTACTGCAGCACCACCACCGCAGGATACTATCAAACAGCAGTTAATTTAGTATATAATTGGCTTTATGAAACAAAATAAATTATCAATACAAATGAATCAGATATTTCAACTAGTATATTATTTGATATTTCTTCTTGTTTGCATAAAAATAGAAAATTATATTTTAACTTTTAAAATATATGGACTACTGTAAAATAGGGTAAGTAATCATCGTGTATTCTGAGTATGTATAAATTTAACATTACCTGAGAGACTGAAGGAAATGATTCTCTAGTGACAATTACATTTTCATAAGTTAAATATGCTGTTGCACCACTGAGCAGAAGCATATTGGACTCTGCATGGTACAACTAACAATCAGATTTTTAATACAATTGAAAATGTTAGGGATGAGGACACATTTATAAATACACAAATACATACAATGCCGGAAACTGTCTATGTTCAACACTGACATATTCAATGAGACTCTCTCTAAAATAAACTGGACCACCCTCCTTACATTACCCCTTGACGATGCTATCACATTCTTTAATTCCACCTTCCTTAACATACTCAACTCCCTTGCCCCTCCACATACTGTAAGAGTCAAAGCCCACAACTCCCCCTGGCTCACAAACTCAACCCAGACTCTTATTCAAAAAAGAGACTGCCTGGAAACTTTGGTTCAAGACCAAATCTCCCTCCCATTTCAAAACCTACAGGGAACTCTGAAATCTCACCAAAATACGTATTAATCATGATAAAAAGAATTTCTACCACCAACCTCAGTCCACACAATCTAGAAACCCTAAAAAATTCTGGGACACCATCAAATGAAGGCTGTTGCAGAGAAACAGAAACAGAATGTTTTCATGGTTTTATGGTAAAGTTACACAGTGATAGCTTATCATTTGTTTTATTTTATTTCATTATTGGGATTAGCCCTTCTTTAGTTGTGTCTTTATAAGTCATACTAAAGAAAGGAGAAGGTATTTTATAAAGATGAGATGGACAAAGATATAAAGAGAACTGTAACAGGTTTCATAATTAGGGTGTGTGGAGGGAATAAGACAGGACCTTACAGGTCATTTTATTTATATTATTGTTTGTTAACCAAGTAAGTGGTTGATACAGGATCATTTTAAGCCTCAGTTAGCAAGAGGCATACAAATTCAGAAGACATTAGGCCGCTGGATACAGATGTATAAAAAGAGGATCAGAAAGGCATTTTTACAAGTTAATCAAGTGAAGCTCATACAGAGGTAATATTTGCAACAGAAACAGTCAAAATTGTTTCTTAATTTAGTATTTAATGAATCATTGTTTTACATTCATACTAACATTTACACTGTTTTACTAAAAATTTATATAATATAAATTATCCATGCTGCTATACTAAAGTATACAGCTTTGACAAATAGTTGCTGACTACAAGCTGCAGGCATACATCTGAATTAAACAGGCTAAATCTATACAAAATGAAGAACAGCAACAACAAAAATACAAACTAGACAATACTCAAGGCATAAGGTGAGAAAACTAACTATAGCTGAATGGGGAGTACAACTTAACATTATAGCCAAGGAAGAACAAAAGGCAATGAAATAAAAATCAGTACTGTCATGTGTGACACTCAAAAGAGCATGCTAATAGAGACTGGCTAATGCAGGGTATTTGCTCTTGCCCCAGGATTGTGCAACCATGGAATTAGTATATTTAAACCTGGGGTTATTGGGAAACCTCCAAATTAAAAAAAAAAAAAACATACTTTGTGTGCATGTGTGTGTGTGTGTGTGTGTGTGTGTGTGTGATTGTAATTGTTTAGCCAATGTATGTAAACAACTATTTAGTTGATTTTATCAGTGACAGTGGACTGCCCTAATATAGAATTTCACTATTTTGTTTTCCATTTTCTGGGTTTCATTTATTGTAGACTTGTGTTTTTAACAAAAAATCCAGCCAAGTGATTGGAAAGAATTGCTGGTATATGCACTGAAGCCATGGTGTATTCTAAGACCAGCTAAAGGGCGTGATATGAGTAAGGTACAGAAAGGAAGGGCTATAAAGAAGAAGATTTATAATTAGTTTTGGAAGGGCTGCCTTTGCTGCTAGACAAAACTACATTTGGAAGCCAAGGAAAGCAATGAGATGGGAAAAACCCTACAGCTGTGGAGCTAGTTTTGTTGAAAACACAATTCCCACTGTGTAACATAAAGTAAATTCCAGGTACAATGACTGTTTTATCTATGTAGAATCAAAGGCGTCAAGGAACTACATACTGAATGATCGAGGTTATGAGTATTCGGTAATAGCATTAGCTGATAAAAAGCGTTGTAAGTATGAGTGCATGTAGAACATCAGATGGCTAATCATATACCGGCAAGCATTGTATTTGTTTACTGACAGAATAGTGTTGGGGCTACCGACTTGAGAGGGTGATGAACTAAAACGTTGTTAAAGGATATGTATAACCATCTGCTGCTAATGGATTGACCAAGGGAGATTAGGTGAAGCACATACTCTCTCTGAGAATGTAGACATTTTCCCTGTAACAGAGCAGGGTTCCAGAGTAGTATGAGCAGTAATTTTGTAGGTAAATTTTAATTGACTCATAGCTTTTTTAAATTATGTATTTATGGTGGTGTGGGAAAGACAGTAGGAACCATAGAAGAACAACTGAAAGTATACACTGTGGGTGCATCAAGTAATTGCTTAAAATACATGTGTGGCAGGTTAGCAATCCTTGCTATATAACAAAGAGCAAGCACTCTTTTAAGGTGGAGTATTAAACTTTTGTTTATAGTATATTCATGGATGGCTGACAGATGTTAAAGAAGGGTCTGAAGAGCCGAAATGCGATTATTGATCTAAGTCAAATCACATCAACTTACATACCTCAAAGATTAGCATTTAAGTCTGAAATATAGTGGAAGAAGAGTTTTCATTAATTAGGTAAAACTAGCTAGGCATGACCAGCTGCCATGAGCTGAACTATGAATAAATGATATGTTCATAATCATCGTACACTATGACACTGGAGGTCACAACCAAATCTGAGCAGTACATTATGCAATACCATCATAGTTTATTATCTTAAAAATTCATTCAAGTCATTCATTCACACATTTATTCATTCAATTTCTGATACCTGCTTTCTCCTGTTCAGGGATACAACAGTGCCAGAGCCTGTCCCAGCAGGCAACAAGCATAAGATAGAACTAAACCTGGATGGGATGCCCGTTCATCACCAAATACTCCCACACAGTCCACAAATATAAATTTATTTTTTCCATTTATTAACTGGGTAATTCTAGTGGACACAACTGTCCCTTTTCAGGGGTAAGCCAGGAGTACTTTCTGGTTAAGTGACTTGCTCAGAGTCACAAATAAGCAAATGGAAGTGGAAAGAATCAAACCTGAACAGTAGGTGCAATAAGTAGCTTATAAGCAGTTCAAAGCCTTAGTCCTCTGCACTAACTGCTGTGTGCACTTATGGCCAATCAGTTTAAAGATGCTAGCAAAGCTCCTTTCAAATAAAGGGAAAACATGTTGATGCAACAAAGAAGGCAACCTAGCCAGAAATCAAAAAGGATAACCAAATGCTGACATAACAGCATTAACTGTTATATTATTGGGCTGCCCACCACAGTCTCATAGTTCAAGGGTCAGATACTTACTTTAAATAATGGCTGCTAGGTGAAAGTCAACATTTTCAGAATACCACATGTGGGAAAGAGGCCTCAACAACAACAAAAAAATGGGCTTTTGGCACTCATCACTGCATTTAAAAGTAAGTAAACAAATAATGTCAGAAGACAGTAGCAAGCCCTAAGGAATAATAATATGATATGGGAAGGCATTTCCAGTACACTACAGAAAGTTATAATCTGACCATACTTGCAACTGTTGACAGTCTCCATGTAGTAGTTGCAACATTGCTGAGACCCCATTTCAGCAAACTTCGCTCAAAACAGACACAATTATGATAAAGAAAATCACAGCGAAATATGTCTTACACTTAAAGACACATGGAAGGATATAGTCGAGCTATTTATTTATTTACTATTTGATAACTGGGTACATACCTCTCAAACTCTCAGAGCACGAAATCTGCACAAACATATAATTAAAAGTGGAACAAAGGCCCAAAAATAGTGTCAATTTTTAAATATTGCTCTTACAAACTTAGTTGATACAGTAACATATTTTGCATTAGCATGAATTTTCTGAAGGGTGTGAAGTTTGAAACTCAAATGTCTAATAATTATTTTCTAACTTCAGCCTTTAACTATTGACCACTAATTTGCCAGAAAACCACAATTTTATGAAAAATGGACCAAAAATATGTGGGAAAATTCTTGACATTCTGTGAAAATCTGTACTGAGAGTTATGACTGGGTAGCCTAGTCTGTTGACCCTTTGCAGTCATGACCTGAGCTGAGTTAGCAAAAATATGGTAGTTTATCAATAAATGCATAATATGCTATTTTTATCACAACATATACAGTAGCATACAACAGACACATTTGTACAATCAGCTGTAAGACTGGTACATCAACTAAATATATGTATGTACAAAATAACAATAGCATTATATTATTATGGTACAGTTTCCTGAATACTGCCTAGGATCTGGTAATGTACAATATTATTAAAGATTAACCAGTGTCACAGTTGCATACCTTTTGTTAGAATCATAGCTATGAAAATGTACTTTGTCATTTCCTAGGATGGTAGCACACAAGTAGTCTGATAGCTTGTGACAGTGTTAAGTGTTAAGCTTTTTATATGGGGCAAACCACCCTGCATTCTCTAATATGGGTGCTGTACCTCCATACCATTGTATTATTCTCATCCTGTGTCACTACTATTTTGAAACAGTAGCAAAGTAACTCCTGAAGTTACCCTACTCTTTATTGTAATTCATAAAATTGACTCTCAAAAATAATTTAGTCATGCAGTCAGGATTATATAGATAAAATTCAACCACCCTGTGATGATAGGAGGTACTGCCAGCCAAGCCAGGAGAACTAAGTCAGTGGATTTGTAACATATGAAACCAAAATAGAGTGGTGTAATAGTGCTCAAATAAACCACTAAAACCAAAAAGAGCACTAAACGTTGTGAGTCCTCAGTATAAATTTTATTGCAAAATGTTAAGCGCTTTCATCAATACCAGTTGACTTCCCCAGAACACTCCAAAAATACAAAAATGTTAGTTTAAATAATACACACGTTTAGTGCTCTTTTTGGTTTTAGAGATTTGTAACATATGCCAGCACAGCTAGCTGGAATTTTGTAAATAATTATATGTCATTTGTATATCAAACTGATTTGTACAGATATTTGTGCTGAAAATGTATTTGTGAGGTTTGCTTGTGTTAAAATGTATCAACAGTGTGCCCTGTTGGAAGGAAAAGAAATGTACATGCATTATTGTAAGTGTTTAAATGTACACATTTCAACAACATATATTGGAAGTGAAGATGTTAATCTTAATCCACCTGACTTTGCAAAATATATCTGAAATTAAATGGCTTTATGAGTTAAGCCATACATATGTTATCCCACAGTTTTGAATGGAGCCAGATATGCAATGTCTGAGCTAGAAAATAGTTGGTAAGTTGGTAGCTCCTGTAGGAAGAGTGAAATGGTTTTAAGGTTTTATGGCTTCCTCCAGCTGCACCACATCTGAGCAAAGCTCTGTGTGTATTGTAGCACAAAGGTGCTAAACCTTGGTAGCTTCTATTGATGAGGGATAGGCGAGAAAGAAAGTCAGATGGCCAGATGTATGTGATGTCATTCTGTACAGAAATAATGCTTTAGTATTAGAGGAGATTGAAGACTCAGGAGGATTCTGTATTCTGTCTTGAATCTGGCAACAAGGACACTCACCCATCTTGCCTTGCTCTATTCAGTAAGTAGAAACAGTAATTATTTTAGTCAGTCAGGAATAGATAGTGAGACTAGCTAAATGCTGTTTTCTATTACTATGTGAAACTTTCCATAGGTGTTATTTTTAATATTCCCTGTGACTAAAACTCTGGTTATTACTGTAAATAGATATTTAGTATTTTCAAGTTATTTTATTATTAAATATATTTAAACTTTTCCTTGTGGCTGGTCCTTTTTAGAAAATATTTAAGCTTTGAGAGTATTTGCATATATTTACTTGATGATAACTCCTGGCCATTCCTGAAAGTCTTGCTGTTTGCTCAACATTACCATTTGTATTAATATTAATTTCACTCAGTCTAATTGGGTACTCTTGTAAGAGCCTTAAAGTAGCTGGCAGGGATTCTGGTGGCAGTGATAACTACTTTATAGTCTGGGTAGAAGGGGATGCAGCAGGTGAATCTGTGCCAGCCTTTCCCAGGTGTGTGCATGTGTGCTTGTGCAAATCAAATCTCAAACAGTATGTGTGTCAGCTGCTTGAAGCAGGGACACAAAGTACTGATTTCAGAGAGAGTGTGTAGGAGAACTTAGCTTGGAACCCCAGCTAAGGACTCACCTCTAAAGTTGTGCCAGTGAGGAGTCTTACTGGGGGCCTGGAAAGAGAAAGAGAGGAACCAGCCCCTGGACTGAACGTGTTCCCTCCAGTGCCAGTGGTGAGGATTCAGGCTCCTTGATTACTGCCAGTGGGTGGGGATGTCACAGACCCATACTGTGATTGACCTGATGACAGTCATATATACAGAGAGATCAAGACACTTAAAAGATATTAATTTAAGGGAAAACTGAAGAGTAGACGTGATACAAGCACTCTTATATTTTAAAGAAACCAAAAATGTACAGGAATGCTGCAGCTTTAAAATAAAAATCTTTTCAGGAACAAGAGGCATAGTTTCATTGTAGAAGAGCAAGGGGCAACATTATGAATGTTCTGTCATACAAAGGGTAGTGAATGAATAAAACAGCTTTCTTACACTGTCCTGCTGTGGTGCAGATGTAAGACATCTGTTTGTTCTTTTGGTAGCCTATATATGGAATAACAAATGGATCATTACACATCAGCCAGGAGATAATAGTGACTAAGAACCTACCAGAGCACCCTTCTTTGTCGAGTCATACTAGGTTTAATACAAGTGGATCATTACAATCAGTGTAGCCAAGATGCTCAGACACTCCACGAATTTTCATGAATGTACACCTAGATACTGAGCAAATGTTGTCAGCTTGTTCTGTGCCACCTTGAGTGGGGACTGTTAGAAGAGAATACATTTGTAGTAGAGTTCAAGGAATAGTCATTGTTCATAGAACTATTCATGTCATGCAAATGCAAAATAGCATATCCTTCATAAAACACATATTGATACTGAGTACAATTAAAAGGATGTGCAAAAAAAACTGCTGTCTGGAACGAACTATCCCATTTGGGCTGTGTAATGCATATATGTCTGACAGTTTAGGAGAGTAAGGCTATGAGCTTTTAACAAGCTGCTTCCTAAAATCCAGGGTCAGATTCCCATGACCTCCATTTGCCTACTGTGTGACCCTAAATAAGTCACTTAATTAATATGAAAAATATTCATGTGGATCAATGCTCTATTCTGGCTAACAAATACAAATAAATAAATCAATAAATATTTAGTTTCTTAGAGAAAACTGTTTAGGCCTTTGAAGGTACAAAGCAACGTATACATTTAGTATAAATTGTAAAAGTCTTATTTAATCTTGTTTGAAACATTTGTGCTTTATTGTAATTTAAAATTTAACTTTTACTTGTTATAGTTTTATATCAAGTACCTTTATTGTTGCTTGGAGAGGCAACCTTAGGTAAAAATGTTAGACCTGAAGTAAAACTGATATGAAATCTGGTCTTGTGTAGTCTGTGATGATGGCATGGAAACTGAATACATACCAGGCAGTGTGGTCTGGGGCATAACAGGTTCAGATCACTGCTGGGGTTGGAACTAAATGCTTGAGAGAAAGGAAACTAAGTCTGGGGGTTGGACGGTAAAATGGGTTTTGCTTGGCAAGAGTAGAGAAACACTGATGGAAAGTTAGGAGAAAGAAATATTGAAATATGAGAGAGAAGGAAATGGAGTGGGCAAATGTTTGAGAACACTGCTGCATGAGATCTAGCAAATGGGAAACAAGGGAATAGCAAAGAGTGAGAGAAAACAGGATGGAAAGGTAGAGAACTGAAGGAGGGGAACAGGCAGAGATAATGTGAAGGGTAGAAGGTTACGGAGGTGTGGAGACAGCAAGAACTGATGAAAAGTGAGAAGGATGAGAAGGCAGTAAGCTGGGGAGGGAGTTAATTGATCCTGGACCCGAGATGGTGAAAGCGGAGGAGGGTAGCACTGAAAGGATGGCTTGACGTGGAATACAAGAAGAAAGGGTAAAGGGAAGTAGGCCAAGGTGAAGGCTGCAAGGGACTCAGTTATCAGAAGAAGGAAATGAAGTAGTAAGGAGAAGAGAAAGAGTTTGCTATGGATAGAAAGTATGCTTAGTTCCTGAAAACAACAAAGGATACATTGCATATGCCAGTGGGAAAAAGTGATCTGGCATGGCAAACTGGATGAAGAAAGCAAGAGAGCTAGATGATATCTGTGACAGAAAGAGGGGAGGGTGGAATTCCCAGAGGTGCTGTGTTGGTTCCCTAAATTATGTGGAAACATTGACAGTTATACACACATACAGACCTAACAGTGCGTAGCATAATGAGTATTAAGTTAGTTAATCACAACAAGATAGCACTTTAAGGCTTGTATGGACCATTCCTCCTCTGCATAGCCCCTTAATACTTCTCATTTGCAAAGTAGTTAAGCAGGACCTTCCTAGATGATTTCTTAGCTGACTCCCTTTTCACTCCCTGTCAGGCTGAACCTTGTACTAGACGTCTTTTCTGATTCTCTTTTCTTCCCAAGCAATTTTACCTTTCAACTACTGCACAGTCCTACTCTTAACCAAACTCCCCAGTACTAACAACTAGCCACAATGTCTCTCCTTCCATCCTGTCTAAATGTCATCACCCTAAATTATGCAAACTTCCTCTCCCACAAATTGCCTTCCACTCCTCACATTCTTAAAAAATGTGACTCATCCCCTTGTACCTGTCATCTCGCCCCAGATCCCCAGTACTTTCTATTTCCATTTTGCAAGGTTCTCTTGCCATAGCAAGTCTGGAATTGCCTATGGATTATTCGCATCTGCTGATCTGAGAACTTGACCATGCCTTTAGCCACAGCCTCCCTTTCAGACATCTAACACATTTTCATCAGTCCAACCTTCCCCCTCTACTATGTTCCACTTGTCCTTAATTTTCTTCTAACCTCTTCTCCAACTGTTCCTTTAACTTTAGATCACTACACACATGCCTGTATACTTATTCTTCCATTTCAGACTAGAAATACATACTCACTATTATTCCTCTCTGTTTTCTGATCCTTACACTTTTTTCCCCTTAACTTTCCCTTAACTTGTGGTTTATGGCCCAACCATCTGTTCTATCACAACCATTCTTTTCAGTTGGTATGCAATTCCATTTTTACCTTGCCCCATTCCTTGACAGGGAAGCGAATACTGTGAGAAGAAATAGCCAGGGAATTGTTATGGCTAGGCTTGTATAGGTCCTAGGGCCAATAGCCTAGTACCAACCAATGATCCTATGACTGCACTTACTTTACAGTTTTTCAACTGAATAACATCAGTTAACACCTTCATTCCTGTCCTTTAACTAGTTCTCCTAATTTACCATCTGCCTTTCACTGAAATATCTATTTTCCTTCTAAAGTAGTACTCCTCTACTGCCCATTCCTAAAACTCCATAGATTTCCAGCCTCCTTTAAGCCAGTCTAATATCATCATGGCACTCCTAATTCCATTTATCTTCTCCACCCTCTTCCGCTCTTGAATTTCTATTCCCATACCTGACCCCTCCTCAGATGCTAACTGCCACATCATTCTAGTCTTCCTTTCTGTACAAAGCAACTAATTCACCTTTGCCACATTTGTGTAACACTTGGTGTTGTGGTCTGTTTATTTCCAATACATACCTTGATCCCCTCATTGTATTCCTCCCCAACGGAACTGCTCTTCCATACAACATATATCAGTTATGTTCCTGTTGCAGTTTTCTGACCCATGTACTATTTGTATAATACCTTAGGGAACTTCATTTGATCAATGCTTATCTTCCCTCTTGAAATGTCACTTAACCACCCCACTCCCCTTATAAATCTTTCACCACACCATGAAGGACCAAATATTTCCCAACTGCCATTTCTATCCACAACCCATAAACCTTCAAGTCTAAGTATTTTATACCTCCTGCTTAATCGTATCCCCTTTATCATCACACCCTCATCTAGACTGTTTAATTCCAATTGCATTCAAGAGCTGACTTAAGCCAAAGACTTCAATGTCTTTCCAAAGATTGGGGGGGATCTTATCCAGCACAGATCCACAATCGGCATACAGTAATTTGCAAAAAGGACAAAATGCTGTCAACTCTCCCTTTTTATCCTACAGTAATTTTCTATCCCTTTGTGCTAACAGCTAGCTTCCATTAGAAGTGAAAGCAAATTAGTATTATTGAACAACCCTGGCTTGTCACTCTTTGTAAAAACACCTGCCATGTCAGTAAGCCATTATCTTTATCTTAAGATCACTATACAGGCCATACCCCACTTTCTTCAATTCTCTTTCTTTATCTCCACAGCCCCAAAAACAAAATGTAACTCAGCAGAATCAAGGAGTTTATTTATATAAAAGAAAATCACTATAGTGTTTGCAGTATTTTTCCAACAGTCTTCTCCAAAAAGGTCCCCAATAACTCCTTTTGATAATGCTTTATCCAGGATCTCAGCATCACTAATTATCAAGGAGATTAGTGTACAGCTAGCTGTAATGAGTCTGTCTTGATCTCCTTTTGATGAAACAACTTCTTTGGATTTCGTAATTATTTTAGAAGTGGCTAAACCTTCTTACCTCACTTCATTGCACCCTTAATTTCTATAATATTTCAGAGACTATGCTTTTATAAAGCACTGCGGAGAATCCACCCTCCCTGCAGCTTTCTCACTGTTCAAACCTCTAATCACCTCTCTAATTTCCTCAAGTTGTTCCTCTATCTAAAGGCTTCATGTCTCCCCCTTCAGTATGCACCCTGAACTTCCCTTCTGGTCTTCCCTTCCGACAACCTTACATTTCCCTTGAAAATGTGTGAATGGCTTCATAAAAATAGCTATTCCACCTCAATTATTTAGTGTTTAAAGAGATTGTTTTGAAACAGATGATTTTAGACTCTGTCTATTGCACACAGGCTTCCTACAAGCAGATATAACTCTTGACCATTTGGGGAACTTACTTTCACGACCCTCTTACATAATAGCATCCAGTCTCAATGACAGTCAAGGTTATGCTTCAACATCCTGAAAATAAAGGTAGTATTTAAATCTGTAACTTACTTTGACAGAAATGTAGAAGCAGGGAGGGTCAAGTCTTAGAACATGTAGTATCTTATAGATGAAATATTAAAGATGCAGTAACGACAAACTTAATATGACAGAGAGAAGCAAGGTGACTGGACTCACCATGCTCCATTTCCACTATATCTCAGCAGGGAAACTCAGCAGCCACTAATAATCCAGTGTACAGTTAAATGAACTTTATCTTAACTAGGTTGACTGTAGCCAGGATTACCTTCTTCAGAAAGCTGCTCAGGCATGTTTAGTCACTAGTTTATTACAGTAATTTTAATTTGGCTAGAGGCTCACCTAAAAAAACATTGCTATCTCTGTAAGTTTGCTTAAGTCAAGACAGGGGATGGCAACAAATTTCATTAAAAGTAGTAAGGGCTGAAGGTGGAGACATTGTTATCCTGACATCTATCTAAGAAGTGCCTGGGATTTCCCTTGCATCAGCTTCTTGCTTGTTGAGTGAACAGGGGTGTTTTGCCACTCTAGTAAAAAAGCACATTAATATTTTCTGTGACTAATTCATCAAGTTATCAAAGAATATATGAGAGAAGTCTATAATACTTAATATTTTCCAGTATTTTACTTATCAGTTGCATTTATCCATCAACATGACTAAGGTTAGTTAAGGGCATTGGGCAGTGTGAACTTACTGCAAAAAAAGAGCATACGTGGCAACCAAATATTGAAAATTAATGTCTCTTGTTGCAGTATAGCAAGATAACTACTATGGCATGAGTCAAGTCAGATTTTCCATTCTCTTTGTGTGGTCAGCTGATCTGGAAGTCTAGCAAGGAAATGGGAGGGGGTTATGTGAGCTACAGTTTAAAAGAGAACTTAGTGAATGTATTGCTTAATCAGCAGAGAGAAGCCTTGGTGCAGATGTTTGCCCACTGCATGGCATTAATTGTTTAACTTTAGAAATAAAAATACTTGTAGCCAAGCTATGTATGTACATTTTCCTACATCGTAAGTTCAAAACAACTCAACAATTCCAAATCAAAGAATTAAGTCTGTTTAAAGTGAAAAAAAAATCTTACAAAAGATGAAACATCATTGATCAGCAGGATCTGACCACCTGCCTCCAACATTTCTAATATTGTGAGCCTGCTCCATTGTCATCTTCCTTACAAAGCTAATCAGTCCATGCATCTTGAGAAGGTAGCCTACCATCAGAGTGGAAGGAATCCTGCATCATACCCAGGTTTTTGACCTTTACATCATTACCATTTCCTGACCAAAGAGGCATACCTCTATATAACATGAGCAGAACCCCTTGCATTGCTAGCCACACCTCTTCTTCAAAGGTCACCCCCAGAAGCACCAATTGTAACACCATGTATAGTGGTTATAGCAGTGGGATTGGTGAAATCAAGCCCTCACCCCAATGCCCATTGTCTACCTGGCAAACCTCCTGGCACCCCATTATTTTCCCCATCCTGCTCTAATCACACCATCCATATAATTTGTTTCGTTTTCACACACTTTGTTTAACTGTTTGGCCTTTTCATGCATCATTGCAACACATCTTAACTGGCCAAAACCAAAGTGGAAGAATTGTGGTGGGAAAAACTAAGCCATGGGATTCTATGGGTGCATTTTAAAGCCTTTTTTCAACATTTTGATTCAATGATTGTCTGAGAAAAAGCACAACTAAAAAAGTTCTTATTTTTTTAAGAAAGAAATAAGTTGTGTCCAAGACGTCATGTTCAAAACTGGCAAAATAGTTATACATAAGCTGAGTAGTTAACTATAAAACTAGAAGACAAATGTTTGTAAGGACACATAAATCATATCTGGAATAGTGCCTGCCTCTGTACCTACAAAAAAGGTAGTCATCTTCTATCTGTGTTGTTAGACTGGAATGAAAGTGAAAATTTTCCTTTGTCTGACACCTATGTCTCTAGTAGACAGAGGCACCCTGTAAATGCTTGACCACCATTTCTCAAGCCTACATATATCCCCTTAAAATAACCCAGTGGGTATCAAAACATGTCAAATACATTTGGAAAGCATGGCTAGGCTTGAATAGGCCGCCCGGGGTCATAAGCTGAGTAATCATGTATGAACTTATGATCCTATGAAAGAACAAATGTCCACAGTCACATATTTTGAGTTGCTGCTGTCATACATCTATACAGCATGCCTTCACACCCATACCCTCAAATAGACAAGCACCTTCTGTGTACCCTTCTGATGTTAGACTAGGATTAAAGTGAAAGAACTAGAACACAATAACATAACCAAACTTGTTGCTGTGAGAAGTATATACACAGCATGCCTCTTTACTCTCCACCCCTAAAGAAAGCCACCTTTACATCTGCATGATGCACAATTGTGAGTGATCATAGTAATATATTCAATTCTGTTGATCTTGTACACTAATCCTAAACAAGCTCTAGTGACCTTATGTGTCCACTTTCTGTAGCTACCGCTAAGTAGGGTTGACCTTAGACTATGTAGAGCCCAGAGCAGAGGTGATACTAAGTCTTTGTGTCAAGATTCATTTATACAGGAAGTAGTATGGGGGTGGGGTTCTAGGCCCCTAGAACATTCAAGGATATAGTTGTTCTGTGGTGCATTTATGTCTTATCTTTGAAAAGAAATGACTTGCTGTTTTCTTGTGTTACCTAGAAGATTTATATGTGTGCCTACCAATATTGTGCATATGTCCAATAGAAATGTCTTTTGGCTTCTCTCATTAGGGGTCACCACAGCAGATCACGGTCTACAGATTGATTGGCAGTGGAGTTTTTATGGTGTTGAGTTGCCAGCCTGGCACCCAACCTTCACAGAAGGCACACACACACAAACGCACCTACCAGTCATACCTCTCAACTGTACAGATTTTCGCAGAAATTCCAGATTGTTGCCTCATATTTTTGTTCTGTCCCTCATAAAATATGTGGTCTTCTAGCAAATCACTAAGGAATGAAGTCACTAAATAATGAAATTCATTTGCGTTACAGACATCATATCATTCAGAAAATGCATGCTAATACAAAATCTGTCATTCTAGTAACCTTCTAAGTTTATAAGAGCAATATTTAAAATCTGTCCCTATTTTTGAGCCTTTGTCCTCCCACCCAAATTTTAGGCTTTGTCCAGATTTCTTGCACTAAAAGGTTGAGCGGTTTGACCTACCTACATGTCTTTAAAACTCACACAACCACAGGGAGAACATGCAGACTCTGCACAGAAGGTGCTCCAGCCAAGAATAGAACTGGAGAACCTCTTCCTATGAGGCGATAATGCTAACCACTGCACGACCGTGGCCATCAACACATAAAAAAATCAATATTATCTTCACACACACACAAGCAAGCAAGCATACTGGCACTGCCCCTAACATACCAGTTCTATCATAAAACGCACATACACACATGCTGCAGGCTTACCAACACACAATGTAAAACACACATACACACACATACACACACACACACACACACACACACACACACACACACACACACACACACACACACACACACACACACACACACACACACTGCAAGCTTACCAACAAGCAAATTGGTGAAATGGCAATTCATCTACAACATGTCTGCAATGTTGGATAAAACCATTCAGAGACAAGGAACACATGTAGACATCACACAGAAGGAGTCATGGCCAAGAACTCACACAGAAAAACAAGTGAGGTGAGACAGCAACATGCTGCACCACTGTACCTATGATCAATTGTTTTCACACACATCTTGCCCAGACCACCAATGATAGCTACTTAATGTGTACAGTGACGATGTCTGATGGTGAAGAAAAGTGAAATAACTTATGGCCAACTTGTTTCTCTTAAATGTACTGCAGCACCCACAAATACATATAAGTATAAGCCATAGTAATAGTGATTTTTCCAATGATTTCAGCTATTATAATACTATGTGAGACTGTTTCTGCCATGCCAGATCAGTGACTGGCTATGTAACAGTAACCAAACAGCAGAGGTAAGTTTATATTATCTGTGGACAAACTAGGTATCCATCAACTGCAGCTACTTTATTGACTGCATATACTTCTAATGTCTGATTGTGATGAAATAGCTAGAATAAAGTATTCCAGCTTGCTTTACATAAATGTATAATAGCAAGGTTAACAACTGTAACCTCATCACAAGAGCAGGATAAATAATTTTCATCCATAGGCAGCCACTATATTCAGCTATGTTTGTGTGTACCTTTCAGATGTCAGAATGTTGTTAAATAAAAATTAGTAAAGTAAGAATTAAAGGGTAACTAATACCCCAAACCAGGGTTAGATTTAAAATATTGCTGTTATATACTTACAAAGTTCCTAGAAAAACATGTTTTCCATTAACATGCATTTGCTGTGGGATACAGCAATCCTCAGTGATTTGTAAGAAAACTACCACTTTAACAAGGAATAGTTATAAAATACAAGGCAATATCAAGAACATTGTGTGAAATCAGTGACAGAACTATATTCTTATTGTGCATTTCAACTTCTTTGCTTAAGAATTCCGGACAAAGCCAAAAATAACGGGGGGGGGGGGGGCAAAGGCCCAGAATGACAGAAGTGTTAAATAGTACTGTAATTTACTTAAAAAGTTAAGTAACAGGTTTTGTGCCATTAGCATGCATTTTTGGAACATTAAGATATATGAAAATTGAATGTCTGGTATTGCTAACTGGTTTTATAAATCCTCAGTGATTTAAAAAAAGAATCAAGAATTTTACTTGGGACAATAGAAAAATGAGTCAAGACCTTAAATGCTCACCAGCAAAAAAGAAGAAAAATCTTCACTCACCCTCATTCATTCCTACTTGCTGTGTACTCCACCAGCACATCATTTACCAAACAACAAACTCCCCCAAGATCATCACTGCAAGCAAAAGCAGCCATAAATCTTTTTAAGGAAAAAAAGTAAAATGTACATGTCAAGAACCCTGTATTTATTCTTTATATTATTCTTTGGATGTCATGAGTTCTTGGTAGTATTTTCTAATTCCTAATTGGTTGTCTTCGGAGTAACACTGAGTCTCTCAGCCAGTTAGCAGTAGTGGGAGGTGAATGCAAGCAGGGCATCAGAGTCTGTTAAATATCCACACTCCTCATCTGTGCAGATACTCTGACATTATAAAGAAACACTGCTAACCTAACAGAAAATCCCCAAAGCCAGATCATGCATGTTGACAACTGGAGAACCAGAGAAAAGGCCACCATTTCCTGATAATTCTGGAAATATGGACAGGTGACAAGTCTAATCATCCCTCGCCATAAACCTTGGAACCTATGCTTAATAGTGAACTGTTCTTTGACCATCACATATCAACTATTGTAAGAAAATTCTTTGTCATTGCACAGCTTACTACTAAGGGTGTCCAGGTCCAGGGATGTGATCAGTCCTCTATATTCCACTGTATTCAAAACTCATCAGGCTGATCATTGAGTACAATTCTTTCTTTGGTATGCACTTTTGCAAACATTTGTTGAACGGAATGCTTAGAATGATTTCTTACTAAGAAAATTAAGGGCCTAAATCATAAAATTATGTGGACAGACTCAAAGCCTTTTTCCACTTCTTGGTGTCATACAGGGCACTGAGGGGTGATCTCTGCTTTGTGTACAGATCCTCAACAGATCCTATCCTGTCAGACCTACTGCATGTTCACAAGTCCAATGAGGGCATAACCAACTCAAGAGATCTCAATCTGTTTTGCAACATAAATAGAACAAGTTGGAGGGACATATTAGTATCACAGAAAATGTCATTTCTTTGGAATCATCTTTTCCCCATAAAGCAAGTACTTCGTTTACATTATTCATCAGTAAATTGGATAAATGCAACGGTGACCACAAATTTACCCCACTTTAGCACCCTTGTTCCTAATAGATAGGATTAACATGTAAATGTTCTGCTCATCTCTAGGTTATCTCTACTTAAAATATAACGGTTAGAAACTCCATGGGAATGCATGGTTAGGCATCTAAAAATCCTGACCGATCAATAGTCCAGTAAGTGCCTATGAACCCATGGTTATATGACTTTCATTTCATACTGAACATGAGCAAGGACAACTCAGTACAATTCTGCTCCAGCCATTATAAAACATTATATTCCCCCATGTTACACTTCAAATCAAAACCTCAGCAGCTGACATAATGTCTTATGTTTTCAAGGTTAAATACTTGGGTAACATCCTAGAGGATACACTCCCCCTTAAGGAGCACATCCTTATAACCATAAAAACTGCAGTATCTCATTAGACAGCCTTTATGGAGTCAGATTTCTAAAATATAGTATCTCATTAGACAGCCTTTATGGAGTCAGATTTCTAAAACTGATTATCAAAACTAATCTAGTTGCCTCATTCATTCCAAACTTTTATATGGTAAGGTTATCTGTACAGCCAGGCTGCAGAATGGTAGGATCTCAGTGCTGTAAAAGGAGTTGATTCTGTTAATTAGGGCCCAAACTATGCCACATTTTGAACTGTAAGCTGATCAATATCTCTCTTTCTGTCTTTTCTAGATGTCCTTAGGCTGTCTTTCTAAGTGAAATTCACTTTACACATAACACAGATGCCTTGTCAGCACTGTTGTTTTCTTGTCACACTCTTGTTCTTCTGCCAGGGTGAGGTCAATCTGTGAACTAAATTTTACTTCATATAAAAATCAGTATATATATCTCCGTCAAACACAAACCACCAAATGACAAGTGAAGGTAGCAGAGAGCAGAAGCAGTACCAAATCTTCTGCAAATTCTTGGGGATATGGGAAGAACCCTTCAGATATACATTCATAAAACTGAATCAATCCTCTCACTCGACTCATCATTCATCATATGATAGTCAGCCTCTTGGACCAGCATGTTTCTTGGATTAAAAAGATGCACATAAACTATTTAAAAAGGATTTACTTCAGTCACTCATAGCATACACTCCAGCTACTTGCCACAACAGGTACACTGGCGAAGAGACAAGGTGCGAGGTTGTGCAGCCATGCTTTATAATGAACCTGACTTGTCAGAAAAGTCAGATATGGATAAAGGTGACAGTGGTCAGCTCACTTAGTGTATGGGGAGTATGGAGAGACTTATCACTGGGTGTAGATATATCAGGATTTACCCATGATTGGTGTGGTCTGATCATGAGGGCAAAGCCTGTTTAAACAAAGCCAACCATGGGTAAATCCTGATAAATTCACACACGAGTGGATTTTTGCTATTATACAATAATATTGTTTAAGAAAGAAATTGCTTACCTTTTTTATAATGGCACTTCAGTCTTCCTCCATGTTGTCTTCTGTAAGCTGATGTACTGCGCATGTGTATGGGACTTCGTTTCCACAATTGCAAAATAAAACAGTGCAATGCAGGTGAAGCAATGGAGGAAGTCTAAGAAATGGAGGTCTTAATAGCGACAGTGCAGAAATACAAGGGAAATTGGGTATGTTTCTGTTTCTTTAGTTTTATAGAACGTACTTGATATTTCTGGTATTGTGCTATGTCCCCCAGCATATACCAACAGAAAGTCTGGCTGCTTAATGGAACTTCAGCATATGGCCTTTTTCTATTTATTCTCAATTTACAATGGGCATGTCCACACCACTACATTAGTGTCTTTGAAAATTAAGTTGATGAAAAACTCCCTTCCACCATCCTGGAAGACTACTTAGTCCCTGTTACCTTGCTGCGCCTAAGTTAGGTGGCACATGACACCATTTTGAGACAGTGGATAGGTGATGCATGGCAGTCAGAGAAGTGGACGTGAGAGATGCTGAGTGCTTGTTGGTGTTAGAAGCCTAACAGTGGAATAAGTTATCAAGATATGGACTGTAAACAAAACAGCTGGGGCTCATTAATGCCTTTTTACATTTGCGTTTTCTTTGTGTAGTGAAAACTTAGCTTCATTATCAAAGGTGAATCTGCTGTCATCACTTCACAGCTGTTAGAAACATCTTGGGCAGAATGTCCCAGGAACATCTGTTTATTATGGAAGACACACTATATGCAAGTGCCACTGTGAAGTCTAGAACTTTGTATACAGCTAAGGTTTACCTTAGAAAGCATCAATGCTTGAATTTAAAATGTAATCCAAAGTTGTTGGCTTTAATAGCAGCCATGTTTAACTCTTACTGCAAGCGTAGTATTTATGATGCTGCCACATGTTTTCTTTTATTATTTTTTAGATGTAGACCCACCATGCTTCTGGAATAAGCTTTATAAGAATATAGATTGACTAAATGGTGCTAGACTAAGACATTTATACACAGGCAAGCTCTTCCTGTTTATCTTAATCTGTGCACATTTCAGTGGTTAGAACACATGATCGTGCCATTCCCATATATAAATATTCAGCAGAATGTGATGGTATAAATGCTGTTTCTCACATTATTACACTTTCAAGGGGAAAAATCCAAAAAACTGTAGCAGGAAAACGAAGACTCCACTTGGAAGGAACAAAAAAACTTGAAAGGCACAAAATCCACTGGAGACACCACACGGAGATAGTCACTAGTATAGAAAGCTTCTTTATTGGAGCAAAAACACACAAGCGCTTTCACGCAGCTGTACTACGCTTCTTCAGGTGTAATAAAACATTAACTAGAACAGCTTTTTATACAAAAACTTTTGGCGCTCAAACTAACCAATTGAACACTGATTAAATAATTACTAACAATCAGTCTTTCCTTGCTGGTTTAAAGAGACAATGCTAAAAAGTATTTTAAAAACAAATGGAAAGATTCCTTAAAAAAAGTTTAAAAACATGGCAAAAATGGCAAATATGCCTTAAGAAAACTGTACTGCATGAATGAAACAGTAAAGCCTATCAAGCTGACAGTACAAGCCTGCTGACGTATCCCACTCACATCTCTACAAGGCTGTACAAGGGCATGGCCAAAACACAAAACATAAAACAGAAAACAATGTTTTCTGAGTGAAAGCCTGTGACATTTCTATTTACAAATACTTCTAAAACATATTCACCAACTCGTATTTGGAGTCGCTAACAAAGCACATGCTTAATTCCTTAGTTTATAGCCTCCGGTGAACAAACGGATCCTGTACACCATCTCATATCAAGTATATGACATTATATAATATAAAAAGGGTCTGCTGCACAAGCCATACTGTTAATTTGTGCAACCAATGCAGTAAGTAACAGTCCAAGAATAAAAAGCAGCAATATATTATTGCTATTAAGATGTGCAAAACATACTCTTACTTATGCGACTGATAGCATGTTTACAAACGTCGCATCAACACAGTATCGAGTGACACTGACCTTAACCACAACTGCATATGTGCCCTGATCTTACCTCATATCTCAAAAGGGAAACGCCACTACCATTCACATAATCCCCATCACTTCACAGCTGTTAGAAACATCTTGGGCAGAATGTCCCAGGAACATCTGTTTATTATGGAAGACACACTATATGCAAGTGCCACTGTGAAGTCTAGAACTTTGTATACAGCTAAGGTTTACCTTAGAAAGCATCAATGCTTGAATTTAAAATGTAATCCAAAGTTGTTGGCTTTAATAGCAGCCATGTTTAACTCTTACTGCAAGCGTAGTATTTATGATGCTGCCACATGTTTTCTTTTATTATTTTTTAGATGTAGACCCACCATGCTTCTGGAATAAGCTTTATAAGAATATAGATTGACTAAATGGTGCTAGACTAAGACATTTATACACAGGCAAGCTCTTCCTGTTTGTCTTAATCTGTGCACATTTCAGTGGTTAGAACACATGATCGTGCCATTCCCATATATAAATATTCAGCAGAATGTGATGGTATAAATGCTGTTTCTCACATTATTACACTTTCATTCTATGTAAACTTCTTCTGTATGTAAAATTGGAATGGATGGTTTATTCATTTATTTTTAATTAATTAATTAATTAATTAATTAATTAATTAATTAATTAAAATAATGAATTTACTTTTGATAACTGAATCAGTGGGTTGGTCACAGACCCTTTTCAGCCCTGACCTGGGTCATGTAGCAAAACAAAAAAAGTTAATTTGTGCAACACAGAAAGAAGACAATTCAATTTTACACTGACAGATACAATAAATAGTTACATTAGAAAATGTCAAAGAGTTGCAGCAAAAGAATTACATTATAAAAGTCAAGGCTGTAGCAGAACAGCCACAGATGATGATAAAACATGTATAGAGGCAATGGAAGGAGAGCCACAAAAGTAATTAGTAGTTTCAAGGGCAACATCTCTGTAGTACTATCTGTTACCTTGAATGCAAACTGGGTAGTGTTGTTGTCTAATTTGAAGTTTATATCTTAGAGGTGGGTAGTAACCCAGCTTTAGGACTTTAAATAAAAATGAGCTAAAAAGCAATGTGTGTCTGTAGTTCACTGAAAGTCAGTTAAAACAAGTTAAGAGAGGTTGCAGTGATGTGGACTGGAATCTGTAAGCAAAACAAACCTACACATTTTGTTTTCTGTAATCTGCAGTTTATGGGTATTACAGTAGGAATACTTGGCCTGGTGGACTTCTTTGGGGGGGGGGGGGGATCACCACACCAGTGGATAAGTGTGATATGGTTCATGCTGCCTGTCTTGGCCTGGCTGGGGTATTTGATGCAGTACCCCACTCAGGCATTTTTGATAAACCTCAAGAGGTTGAGTATAAACCATTATGTCACCTGGTGGATGGCCAGCTGGCTCACACACAGGACCCAGGAAGTTAGAATCGGGGAGTTCACCACTAAAAAAAGGCTGGTTACAGATGGAGTCCCTCAGAGATCAGTTCTGGGACCACTGCTTTTTGGCATTTGTTTCTCTAAAGTCAAGGCCAATGTTAACGGCCTCTGGCTGACTGAATTTGCAGCTTGCAAATTGGGAGCATTCATAGAATCCCTCACTGATAAAAATGTCCTCCAGGAAGGACTAACACAGGTGGCTGGTGTCAGAGTCATGGATTCAGACTAAATGCTGAGTAGTGCATAATGGTGTCCTTTGGGAAGTCATCCATCCCTGGTAACCGTCATATTGACAACACACCTTTGGGTTTTGACCCAGTGGTCGGGGACTTGGGAACACATATCGACAGTAATCTGGCCTTTGACCACCATCTGTCTGCAGTAGTGAGGAAGTCATTCTATGTTGTGCAGTGTATGGACAGGAGTGTGGCATTTAGGTCCAGGGAGGTCATTGCTCCACTGTGTTTGGCATTCATTGGACCTATCATTGAGTGAAATGCCCCCTTTAGTGTATACCTGGCCAGGTACATCCAGCAGTTGGAACATCCACGGAGGCTCCTCACTAAAAGAATACACATAGGTAATGTGTCCTATGCAGACAACCTCGGGGCTCTGTCGATGTATTCTGTCTCCTGTAGGCTGTTGAGGGGAGATCTCTGCCTAGCATATAAGACATTGTAAGACCCCACCATGGTGAACCTCCTGCATATCCACAAAACAAATGGCACCATAATTGCCCATTCTAAAAACTTAAACCTTGCCTGTGATATAAATAAAACCTAGAGAGAGAGGTATGTATCCTGGAGACTACTCCTTCTCTGGAATGGGCTCCCCATCCATGAGAAGCAGAGTTTTCCCTAACCCAATTCCAGTTTGACTTGGATACTTGGATGGTTGGATGGAGAATGGGAGATTCATCTTTGGTTCGGCAGGTCTGTCTCTGACAGACACAGGTAGCCTGTAAATGGTTTATCTCCCAAGCCCCTGCTCATGCTGATCTAGGGTACCAGAACTTGTCAAAGACTTGGGATGCATGGATATGCTTAAAAATATCCTTGTGGTCATTAGCCTAGTACACATTCATGAACCTATGAGAAAAGGGAGCCTGTACTCCAACTTGAATATGAATACATCCCTAGCAATGGAAAAATAAGCAACAGGTGGGAAGATGGGCAATTTTGTAATACAATTTAAGCTGTGCCAGTGGTTTTTTTTTTTTGCTACCCTTTTTGTGTGTAGGATAAAAAATAAGGTTGGATCAAAAACTGAGCCCAGGTATCTTTGCTCTGAAACATTTGGAATGACTTTGCCATTACTATCTAAGCTTAATGGGTGGTAGTCCATGCTACCGCTGCCTAGTGCCAAAGATTATAATGTTTGCTTTAGCTGGATTAATCATAAGCCTGCTTTAATGGGGAAAGTTACATAGTGCAGTAAATCTACTTTGATATTTATGTTGCAAATCAGAATGACTTTCGATGGATTGCAATGATCGAGTGTCACGTGTATACGTAATTAGTTTGCGATTGTGCAGATCATTTGTTGGATCATTTATAAAGAGTGAAGAGACTAGTGGTCTTAGGACAAAACCCTGTGCAATTACACAGTTACATGGCCCAGGTTCTAATACCATATTGCTGCAGTATACCTTACAGGTTCTGTTTTCAAAATAGCTTTAAAACCACTGCAGTGTGTTATTGCTAAGTTGAGTTTAGCCAATTTGTGGTGTAATAGGGGATGGGTTACCATTCTGAATGCTCTTGTCAGGGCAATAAGGAGACTCAGTAAGGAGGTTATCATTCATAAAGTTCCAACAAATATGAGCCTGCCCGGTGAGTGAATGAAAACCAAATAACCGAAAACCAGACAAGGAAGTGCTGCACGCAGAAGTTTAATTCACAAACATTTTTGTGAATTAAACTTCTGCATGCAGCACTTCCTTGTCTGGTTTTCGGTTATGAGGTTATCATTCGTATTATTGGAAAAGGTGTCTGTAGTTGTGTATTTCGCAGTCATGGTGCTGAATGCTATAATGAAAGCCACTTTAATTATCACAGATAAGGCCGTATGTGTTTGTGTGACTGAAGAGCTGTTTGTAAATTTTCAAAGAAATTTGTAATATAACACAAGGTTGCTATGGGTCTACAATCACTGTAGTCATTAGGATTAGAGACTCTGGGAAGTGGAATTATAATGTCATGCTTAAATGGGGCAGGGGAGATGCTAGAGGATACAGATAGCTTGTATATGTGTGTGAGAGATTTGACTATGCATTGAAGAAGGCTGGATGAGGTCTGGAGAATCTGGCACCTGATGTAGTGTTAAGACTGTTTAATGAGTTTGTGACTGAGTTAATTACCTGTTTTAATTGTAACATAGAGGTGAAGGCTGCTAGGGGTAGAGTTGTGATTCAGCTCGTTCACTAATGTTATAAGCAGGACGCTGATGGAAGGGTTTATTTACAAGTTCCATAGTGATCGTGAGAAGAAATATTTTATATTGGTTGACAAAGTTATCATGGTTAACTGTAGAAGCAGCTGGGAATCTAGGATGTGGGAGTAGTCTAGAACATCAGCCATATGTTGTTTAATCCCTTTCCAGAATGGTTTGGGGAGGGGGTGTTGCTGAAGCATTTTGTTTACTTTTTTAGATAAGATTCTGGCTGTTTTTCTCAGTTCATGCTATACATGGTGTAACTGATTTTTTCTATGCTTTTACTTCGAGCTTCCAGGCCTTGTCTCTAGCACTGAGTGTCTTTAACACATGAGTAAGCCAAGGACAAGGCTGCTTCTATAATCTCCTTGTTTTGACAGGGAAAAGTAAGCCTTGAATGTGATTAAATGTATTGAAGAAGTAGTTGAGGGCTATATTTGAATCAGTATTTTGATATAATGACCCGTAAATTGTAAGTTTAGTAGGGTTTAATTTGTGTTTGAAATACTCCTACCTGTTATAAGTTGTGGGGTGGGGGGGGCTTCTTTGCTGTAAAAAATAACAGAAGTATGAGTCAGGGTAGTGATGACTTAAGCTATTAGGTAATATACATACTTGAAGGTATCTGTGTTTTATATTGGTAAGGATGAGTTGCAGAGTGGAGTCATTTCCAGCCTGAGTGTTGTATCTAGTAGGACGTTGAACAATTTGTTCTAAGTTACTTTACAGAATTGTTCTGAGAAAAGGAATTAGGGTCTGAAGTATTAATATTTTTGTGCCTAAAATTATGTTGTTTTGGATGTCAGAAGGGAATATTCCTAGAAAAAGTTATTGCAGCATAAGGACAGTGGCAGGTGGAGGGATATATGCAATACCTATATGCAAATGTGAATGCATGTTTATATCCAGCTTGGCCACTATCCAGTTAGGGCTTCTATCAGTGTTTTAGCATTGTGTCACTCAAGGGCTGACTTCAGAATACGACTTGATTTCTCTGAGTAAGTAGCAAAGTCAGGCTGAAACCATGAATATAGTGTGTTTAGGGTAGAAATCTGTAGATAATCAGGAAACTATTGTTTGCAGTCCGAGTCATATCCCTATCAAATGGGATCATGTTACAGACTCTGTAGATTATAAATCAGCTTAGCTAAAAGAAGAAGTCTACCTAAAGCAGCTGCTGTTGTAACTTTATTTCTTCCTCGATTTGAGAACTGAACAGTCTTCAGAAGGTTAAAAGTGATGAAAGTATTATTTTCAGTAAATATTTATTTCCCAAGACAGGACCGCTGTGGTCTGTGTAGCATGAGAAACATTTTAAGGTTAAGCAATTAGGCTAGCCCAGAGGCATGCATACATCTACAACAGCAATGACTCAAATTAGGTTTTAGTTGTACAGTAACTTTTCTTTGGTTCCTAAAATTAAGCTGTCCAGCATGAGAAAGAAAAGCTAATACATAAATATGGTTTAATATCCCTCCCTCCCTCCCTCTCTCACTCTCTCTCTCTATATATATATATATATATATATATATATATATATATATATATATATATATATATATATGCATAATGATAAATGAAGCACATAACACTTAGTTTTTCTTTACAAGACACTAGTTCTGTCAGAGGTCATGTGTCAGACTAAGACTTTAAGCATTCTTCTTGCTCTTGGACAGTCTTCCACATGCTACTTATATATCAAAAGTCATTTTAAAGCAAAAATCGAGCATCTTCATTTTAAATTGACAAATCTTTCTATGTATGGGAACAAAGCTACATTGCCCTACATTCAGAGGGTGTGTAAATCTGTAAATGCAAGAAATCTGAACAAGGCAAAAAATAATTGGGGGGACAAATGCCCAAAACTAGGGCCAATTTTTAAATATTGCTCTTATAAACTTAGTAAGTTGACATACTAAAAGTTTCTGCATTACCATGCATTTTCTGAAGGATATGAAGTCTGAAACTCAAATGTCTGTTATTATTTAGTGACATCCTCAATGATTTGCCAGAAAAACACAAATTCTCTGAAGGATAGACCAAAACTAAGAGACGAAAATCTGAACAGTTGAGAAGGTCACTGCATTTCAAGGCAAAGGAGAGTTGTCTTAGTTACTTTCATGAAAGAATGTATGACTTGGTTAAATGTGCATTATCTAATGCTTGGGAGTTTATTTGTCTCTGACTACATTCTGCCATTGTAACAGAGCAGTGGGCATGGATTCCTTAATTACAAACAACAGACAAGCAAAATGCTTGCAAAAAGTGAGACCATGACATAATAGTAAAAAAAAAAAAAACAGTATAAATGTCAGGATCTATGTTACACTGAAATTACAGAACATCGAACTGCATGTGGTTGAGACCATATGATCCAAGCCCCATAATTTCGAAAACAAAAAATAAGAATATTTTATGTTTTTGATGTGGGGAAGCCCCTTGCACCCCCATACCATCTGCTAATTATACTGTATATACCAACTCTGAGATAACACTACATTGTAGAAAAGGGTAAATTCCCTGATCCCCATTGTATCATGATCTCCAAACAATTGCTTTGACTTTTTAGAATGTTGATCATATGGTCTTGGCCATATGAAGTTCAACTTCCTGAAAAGCTGATCTTCCAAATAGGACCCAAATGATAGACTCCTTTGTAGGCTTGGACAGCTATTACATTCAATACGTAAGCAAAAAGGATGTATTATCCCAATATAATACTTGAATATAAGCTGAATGTGAAATGATATGCCCATGACAGGATGTCCAGGTATAGTTTTACTGAATTTGATCCTGTTTTTATCAAATTGCTAATTATATTTTCTTTATCGTTCTGCACTTATGCATCTTCCATGCACCAAACATTATAGGTCCATTTTGTAATCGCAGAAATGCACTTCATGGACTGACACACTGAGACACAACAATGGTAAAGTGAAGTACTTGGCTTTACTTCACACTGCTATCACCCCAGACATACTGATATTTTATCCCTTGCCTTGGCTTATTGCTTAATCTGTTAGCATACATAAAAGTGCAAAATAATTCTAATGCTGATGAATAATACCACATTAATCTGTTTAAAGAGCATAACAAAAAACAAGTAATTATCACAGTCATCAGTGAAAATATATTTGCTTTCCTTTTTAAAAATGTAACCACTGAGGCCACTATTAATGAGATATAGGTTATCAAAAATACATTTGATTTGGGCCTTTCTGCAGCAGAATGTCTGCGGAAATAGTTGAATGTTGAGGCTGAAGCATTGTCTAACTCTGTGTATGATCATGGTAACAAAATGACAGCTACAAGGTATTACTTATTAGTTTTTGTAACTCTGGTAAATTCCATTTAGTCAAAGGGCTTCTTCGTGGAGTGTGCCAATTAGAGAGCTCCACAATACAGAACCAGTCTCTGGGGGGATTTATACAATTGCAATGCAAACCTCTAAATTCCATTTACTTTGTAAATGTGAAAATTAATGTACTGCTGTTTACACATTCTCATTGAGACCAGATCATGCCTTAAAACAGTCAATAGAGCAGCCCACCCACCTGGTTAACAAATAGCAATAAATAAATGGCATAAACAGATTCGTCCAAAACATAAGAGTTTAAATTAGACAAATCTGAGCACAGTGTTTTAAAAATATTTCTTTTCCTATCTTCAGTCTCTGAAGAAAGTAGAACTCAGAAGAAAGGACCCCTCTCAAACTGATGCAATTACCAATGAAAATGTAACGCGTCCAGCAGCAACAGAGATTTTGGATACTCCACCCCCTAACCAGGAAGGTTTGCAGCAACTTTGTTTTATAAATGGAGCGAGACCCAAAACTACCATGGCCATGACACCACAAGGTTTTTTACCCTTACCGGTCCAGTATCGCCATCAGAACAGGATGAGATCGAACAGCAGAGGGAGAAGGAAGAGGAAGTTCTCGGAGGAAGCCAGGGAAGAAAGAAGAAGACAGCGCAACTAAATGAACTTGTCTTCAACTTATCGAGTCATTTTCTTACTGAAAGTGAATATAGTTTGTTAAATAAGGGACTTTCATTCATTCCCTCTCAGGGCATTAAGTTAGCAGAGCTATTAACAGATCTGCGAGTGTTTGCAAGAACATTAACTTTAAAAATGATGTATAAAGATGCTTCAACAGAATATGATATTAATAATGATGCATGTTTTAAGAAAAAAAGTGCTTTTGCACCAGAAATTCTGCCAAATGTTAGCTGCTTTATACAAATGTGTGAGAATGATTTCTATAAATATTTCACAGATGTAAGAAGAGGTAAAAAATGTGGAAAAATCTTTTATAATCTCAGTAATGATGAACATCAAGCGCTACTGAATTTAACTAAAGATTGGTCATTAACTATAAGACCTGCTGATAAGGGGGGAGGGGTTGTCTTGTTAGACACCACCTTCTATGAAGAGTTAATGTTAAAAATGTTAAGTGATGTTGAAAAATATGAGAGAATTGATAATAATAAATTAAAAAAGATTATAAGTACAGTCCAAGAAACGCTTTATGATTTACTTATGTGTAGACAAATAACTAAACAGTTATACGATTACTTTTTGATAGACATACCTACTATTCCTAATATAAAGGGACTTCCTAAAATGCATAAAGCAGAATTTCCCCCACCCATGCGACTGATAGTGGCAGGAGAAAAATGGGCTACTGAACATATTTCCAATTACTTGGAATTTAAATTAGGACCCATTGTGAGACGGATACCCACTATTTTGAGGGATACATATTCATTATTGAATGACATTGAACATTTAGCAAAAGGAGTGAATATGCCATCTACCCTAGTATTAGCATCGTTAGATGTTAAGAATTTGTTCACCACTATACCTAATGACTATGGAATAGAGGCTGTAAGGGAGATATTATTGGAAGATAAATCTCTGCATAAGGATACACAACTACTGATATGCACTTTATTGGATTTAGTTCTAGATAATAATGTATTTCTATTCAAAGATAACCTCTACATACAAACATGGGGTGTAGCAATGGGCACCCCATGTGCGAATTCATATGCGAACCTTGTAATGTACTATTGGGAATCTAAACATTTATTTAATAGTGAATACATGAAAGACATTATATTATACAGACGCTTTGTTGATGATGTTCTCATTTTGTGGAAGGGAGAGCAGTCTGCATTAGAGGATTTAGTCATCTATTTGGAAACAACTACAGATTTTCTAAGGTTCACTTTAGATTATTCACTGACAAAAATTGACTTTCTAGATATTTCTATCTTCAAAGTGGGTGAAAACTCGCTTAGTACAAAATTGTTTAGAAAACCTTGTTGGAAAAATGCTATATTACAATACAATAGCATGCATCCTCGATTTATTTTTCCTAATACAGTAAAAAATCAGAAAAATAGGATTACTAGGTTATGTGCTCAGGTACCTGAAAGAAATAAACAGCTTAATATTTTAAACAAATTATTCTCTGATAGAGGCTATCCATCTAGCCTTATTGAAGGCCCTAATGATAGACATTATTTTGATCGTAGTGCTAGCTGGGCATCTAATAAGGGCATACAGCGGTGGTCTAATAGTAAAAAGAATATGATACCCTTTACTACTAGATATACAAATGATAACTGTAATATTGTAGAAATAATAAAGAAGAACTGGGATATTCTTACAATAGATAGTGATTTGAGAGAATTAATAGGTTCGACACCACACTTCAGGTATAGAAACAGCAAGAACCTGAAGAGGTGGCTATGTATTGATAAGATGGCCAATAGATCTCTGAATAATAGAGATATCAGGGTCTTGATAGGAACGTGGCCATGTAAGAAATGTAGTATGTGCAAGTTAATTACAACAGAGAAAGAATTTATAGTACCTACTTTAAACTATACACATAGATTTACTTTATATGCTACGTGCAATACTACCAATTTGATTTACTTGGCTACATGTACCAAATGCCAAGCATATTATGTAGGGTTAACCTCTAGGAGGGTGAGGGATCGTATATATAATCATGTATATGAAATCAGAAAAATGACCCTAACTAATGCTCTAGCCAAACACATTAATATATATCATGATCACAGTTTTAATTTTAGGGCCTTACAAACAATAAAACCAACCATGAGAGGTGGTGATAAGATGAATTTGTTAGAAAAAATTGAGCTAGAATGGATTTTCAGGTTGCGGGCACATATAGAACTTGGACTTAACACTGCTATTAACATTAAACCTATATTAGAAGCACGCAGATAGCAATAATTTTGGAGAAATAACGAATACATTAATTAATATCAATTCATCATATGATATGGTCTCAGTTGATATAACATCAAAGTTAATGAATTAATTATTGAATTCATTAGCCAAAAGGTTATCATTTATTAAGTATTTTATAATTTTGATTATTGTATATAAATATTTTAATATCTAATATATTGTTTATACACATATTATATATACCTTAAGCACAATATAATATATATATATTTTTATAATTTATTTATATATGATAAGTGAATTATCTTTATTTTTGTTTTAGTAGGATATAGTTTAGAGATGTTAATTAATTACACATTCATTCATTATTTGATGTATATTTTTATTTTTATTTTTTTAACATATCTTTTATGTTATTTATTTCACATCATATATTTTTCTACTACAACATTTTTATGTAGTATCACACTTTGATGGATGTAGTATGTTTTTAGAGATTATTTCCATAAGAATCTGTTAACTTCTTTAATATATGAGACTGTTCCAATGACAGAAACTAGAACTAGTGTTCTGTCTCTTTTAAAGTTAAGTAGTATGATTGATTATTCAATCAAGAAATGAAGTTAATTGAATCAACTGTTAGCATTTGAAATAGTATATAAGACAAGGTGTTTTAACATTTCATTATAACCTGATGAAGCATACTTGGAGTATGTGAAAGCCCTCGTTCTGATTCCTGTTTCGTATAATAAAAGTTTTTTACTTTTGCACATCGTGGTGGATTCCTTTGGTTTTTATAAGAAAAAAGTAGAACTGCAAATGCTTTTTTTTTGTAAAAAAATAAAAAATAAATAAATAAATAAAATAATTGTATTGAGTAATGGTGACATTAAGGTTCATTATAATAAGTACCAATATGTGTGGAGTGCAGATCCCTCACTTTCTTTGAGGTTTGTGATTGGCTTTCTGCCTCCCACAAAAATACTTTTATCCATTCATAATCTTGATGATATCAGATTCCAACAGGAGTCACCACATGGAGAAGTCGAATAAATATAAAATCTTTTATTGAGCCATAAAAACACACAAGCGCTTTCACGTAGATAAACTATGCTTCTTCAGGTGTAAATAACAGTAAAAATTTGCCTTCTTTTATATAAAACTTTTTGGCGCGCAAGCCAAAACACAAGATAGTCATTAATTAATAATGTAATTAGCCACAGCTATTCTTTAAAGTGGCGATAGGGGTTTTGAGCAGAACAACTGATCTGCTAATAAAAAGCACAAATCCGTAAAAAGAAAAAACACAAGTTAAATCTAATGATACTTCAAGTGTTTATAATATTACACCAAATTAGGTCTATACAAAAAGTATTGAAAACACATCTAAAAACTAAGAGTATAGATCCCGACATGAAAATGAACTGGCATAAAAGTGTAACCAGCTTTCTAAAAGTTGAATGAGTCTCAACTGGTATAATAGTTTAAATTCTACTGAGCCAACCAACTAGGCATCCGCTTCGATGTTAATAATGAAACTAATGAAGCATGTCAAAGTCGGCTTAACGTTAAACTCCAATATGCATTTAATGTATACATAATTATGTCCGAGTCTCAACATCAACTAGTCAGTGGTTTAAAATATGAAGCTTGCCGCTTTAAGACAAGAATAGTCCAAACCTATGTAATTAAAACACACATCAACAGCTGATGAGCTGTAGAAAGTTTTAAAAGAACAATTCAGAAAAACCAAGGAAACAATAAACAAAAAACAAAAAAATCTCCCGACTTTAAGAAAATATAACCATGGTGTCCAAGTCTGTTCAGAATTAAATCATAAAATGCCGATGTTCTTAATAAAAGATTCTTCGACATGAATCCAGATGAACATGCTCTGTATATATAAACTGGAGTGCATAAAATAGTTAGTAAACCTGCAACCAGTGTATATGAATGTAATTCTTAAGACACATAACAAGTCCAACAGTATAAAACATCTTGTAAAATGAGATGCCTGTACTTATTTATCTAACGCCACATATTAGCAACATAAACATAACATGTAAGCAATAAACCATCGCATATCAATGGAACATTATAGCAGTATGCATATATAAATCAAGTACAATTATTTGATATAAACCAGAGAACTGTCACTAGTTGCAATAATACCTGCTTTAAGAATCATTCGCGATGCAAACAGAGTAAAGGTCGTGACGTTCATGATATGTTTAAAAAATATGTATTACGTAGCTGTGCTATAAAATGCCTAGATTCAACAACGCATATATAAAGGTATTTAGTACGCATCTTGAATCAGACTTTATATACAAAATACTTGTAGCGTTTGTAAAGCTCATAACTCAGAATCTATGAACAACAATAGTTTAATATGTCCGGACAAGATGATATTCATGTTCCATTCATCGGACCATGTTCAACACGAGCCATATTAACATTAACAAATAGAAACGGCCAAGAATAATGTGTAATTCATATCAAGTGTCAAAAAAATAAAAAATGAGAAACTTATGGATCAATATAGCAGTTAGATATCAAATCATTTGCCCTCCAGTTATTATTAGAAGAGTGAAGATGAAAAAAAAACAAAAAAGGTTCTTCTAAAAATCATTGTTGTCACATATTATAATAGATTTCATGGAACACTCTAGTGGCAACGATAACATAAAAGTGGAAGCATTGCCTTTAAAAATCTTTAAATAATGAGGTATGTATGTAACTGTGAACTATTAAATAGAATATTGCCAATATTTGTATATAAAATGTTTATAAACAAAATAGATATAAACAAGATATAAATATGCAAAATATGTTCATATATCATGTATATGGTATGATTGAAGTAACTAAATAGTTATCTTATGGATCAGGCTATTTAAATGGATCAATAGATCCAAACAAAAATAGAGAAATAAATAAAAATGGCGTAAAAATGTAAAACCTACCATTTTATTAATGTTTTTTCCTATTATTCAAAATGGGCTTAACCGATACAGATTGATTAATCCCTGGATATATATGAGCTTTCAGAGTCAAAATCCACTTTAATTCTCTAGTGGCTAGCTGGTTATTGTTGTCTCCTTCTCTGGGATTAAGAAATATTTTCTCTAAGACTTTGAAGCTAAACGTATGAGTGTTGTGTTCAATAATATGTTTAGCTAGGGCATTGCATTCGTGTCCCTTCCTAATATCATAACAGTGATTGTAAATCCTATCACGGAGCCGCCTTTTGGTTAGCCCTACATAAAATACATCACAGTGGTTACATGTGGCTAAATAGACCAGGTTGCTGGTATTACAATCAATGAAAAATCTAGGAATGAAGGTAAAAAGGCCTTCTGGATGTAAAAAACTAATATGTCTAGATATATAAGGGCACATGGAGCAATGTCCACAGGAAAAAGTACCTTGTTTGTCACACTCTTCTTTCCTATATTGTGTAGTCCTTTCTGAGCAAAGAAGTTCTTTTAAATTGTGGGATGTTCTATAACTAAACCTGAGGTATTCACCCACTATGGTTTTAGTAAAATGATCTGTTATTAGAACATTCCAATTCCTAGATATAATTTTATTTAAGTTGAAAATATCACTAGTAAATCTGGTGACATAACTCAGTCTATCCATAAATCTTTCATTGGTCTTAAAATATTGCTTGAAATCAGTCCTATGTTCAGCAACATCTGTGCCATAATTATTAAATAACTTATTTGAAACTTCATATTTACATTCTGTAATTAACTTAATAGGATAGCCCCTTTCTCTAAATAAGGTTTCAAGTGTGTTAAGTTCTGTTTCCAAAGTATTGCTATATCTACATATCTTGAATATTCTGTGCATTTGGCTAGATATTATTCCTTTAAAGGTAAATCTGGGATGCATGCTTTCAAAGCGGAGCAACGTGTTTCTCCAAGTAGGTTTCCTGTGTAACGATGTAACAATCTTATTGTCATTTAACTCTAACTGCAAATCCAAGAAATGTACCAGATTGTAAGATGTTTCCACTGTAAATCTCAAAAAAGAAGATGTAGTTTCGAGTTCACTAATGAACTTTGTACATTCGATCTCAGTACCTTCCCAAACAAAGAAAACGTCATCCACAAACCTCTTATAGACCTTGATTCTCTTGAAGTCTGCATGTTTAAATAAATGTTCCTGTTCCCAGTTGTAAACCACAAGATTGGCATAACTATTTGCACAGGGGGTGCCCTTGGCAACCCCCCATCTCTGCAAATAGAGTTGTTTCTGGTATAGGAAAACATTATTGTTGAGTATCAGTTCTAAAAGACAATTAATTAAGATTTGTCTGTTGTTACTATAGTCAGATAAACTGACTAGTACCTCATTAATAGCTTGAAGCCCCAAATCATTCGGAATGCAAGTAAAGAGGTTTTTAACATCCATAGTGACTAATAATATTGGTGTCTCCTTTTTTTCAAACTCTAGGTCTTTCAAAGAGTCTATAAGTTGGTAAGAGTCTCTGAGGATGTTAGGGATGCTATCTACCAAAGGTCTAAGGAGGCTCTCTACAAAGGAAGAAATGGTATAGGTTACCCAGTTTTCACTAGAGACTATGGGTCTCATAGGTATAGGTATGGTGCCTTTGTGAATCTTGTGTAAACCTTTGATTATAGGAGTTGTGGGAAATTCTATGAGAAAGTATTCATAGAGCTCACAACTAATCTGACCCCCCATCAGGAGGTCATAGAGATCTGAATGTACTGTTTTAATCATCTTCTTATGGACTGTTGGAGTAATTTTTTCATATACAATATCATCAGATAAAAGATTGTTCATAGTGATATCATAATCTGAAAAATTCATAATGACTACAGCTCCCCCTTTATCGTCTGGCTTAATGATGATGTCTGTGTTATTCATTAAGGCATGCAGGGAATCCTGTTCTGCTTTAGTTATGTTAAAAAAACAGCATCTTTTCTTGTGGAGGGCAAACCATTCATAAAAGTCAGTTTCACACATTTTTAAAAAACTTTCAACATTGTGAGGCATGCATGGTATGAAACTGCTCTTAACTCTAAAAAAATTCTTTAAATCTTTTGTGTTTAACACACTGTTATTCTTAAACAGAATTTTAAGAGATACATTACGGCAAAACAATCTTAAGTCCACAAGGACATCATTAAGGAAACCTGTCTGAGAAGGTATAAAATTAAGTCCTTTCTCCAAAAGGGAGAGGTCAGATTCGGACAACACATACTCAGAAGTATTATATACTAAAGAGTTCAATTTTTCTGTTTCCTTGTTGTAGTGTACCTTTCTCCGGATCCTTTTCTTTTTCTCGGCCCTCTGCTGTGGGAATGGCCTCTCCATCCTAGTTGTTGCTTTACAGGAAAGGGTAAAAAACAGTTAGTAGCAGGGGCTGAGTCCTTAGGTTTTGCGTCTGCTAAAAGAAAAGCTGAAGCCGCTTGCTGGTTAGGAGGAGGTGTGTCACTAGAAGAATTCACATCTTTCTGGTCATTCAAAGGATGAGAAGAGTGATTACTGGATACCAATACATTGTTCATCAAGATACTGGTTGTAGGCATAGATGAAGGAACATCATGAGAAACAGTATTAGGACTCACATTAATGGGAAGTTATGAGTCAAAGGCATTGATAAAATTACTAGTTTTAGATACATCATGTATATGAAAGTTCCCAGTTCTAGGCCAAAGGAAAACTTGACCTGTAGCAAAATCATTGGCATCCCTTATAATTTTTCTCTGTTTCACTAATTTCAAACGTTCACTGAAGGAGTGAACCTGAGTCCAAATGCTATCAAGTCTTTTAACAAAATATTCAGTTGTAAAACTTTCCAGGATAGCTTTATGTTGTGCATCTATTTTCTTCCTTAGGTCAGCTTCAAGGGGACCAAAATATTCAAGCAACAAATTAATATAACTAAGCCCAAGCTGTATATTCAAGTCTTGCCATTTTCTCAAAAGTAAGGGATGGGAATCCCCATAAGATGGCATACAGAAGATGCGCATGCCTCTAGGAATAATTTTAAAATGAATACATGCCTCTAGGTGTAGTCTCTGCCACGCATACCTCTGTATTTATTTATTTCACATCATATATTTTTCTACTACAACATTTTTATGTAGTATCACACTTTGATGGATGTAGTATGTTTTTAGAGATTATTTCCATAAGAATCTGTTAACTTCTTTAATATATGAGACTGTTCCAATGACAGAAACTAGAACTAGTGTTCTGTCTCTTTTAAAGTTAAGTAGTATGATTGATTATTCAATCAAGAAATGAAGTTAATTGAATCAACTGTTAGCATTTGAAATAGTATATAAGACAAGGTGTTTTAACATTTCATTATAACCTGATGAAGCATACTTGGAGTATGTGAAAGCACTCGTTCTGATTCCTGTTTCGTATAATAAAAGTTTTTTACTTTTGCACATCGTGGTGGATTCCTTTGGTTTTTATAAGAAGAAAGTAGAACTGCAAATGCTTTTCTTTTGTAAAAAAATAAAAAAATAAATAAATAAATAAAATAATTGTATTGAGTAATGGTGACATTAAGGTTCATTATAATAAGTACCAATATGTGTGGAGTGCAGATCCCTCACTTTCTTTGAGGTTTGTGATTGGCTTTCTGCCTCCCACAAAAATACTTTTATCCATTCATAATCTTCTGATCACTAACGGGAGCATTCACTCTGAAATGCCGAATTTGCTACCAGTCCCAATTTCCACGTAGACAGTAACAAACAACAGGGAGAAATCTTCGATGCGAGAGGAAGCAGCACTAACTACAATACCTCCATGGTACTTCCTGTACCAGTAAGATGTTTTAAAGACTTATAACCATATTGAGTGTTTTGTAGTTGTAATTATTTTCCTCTCTCTCAAATGTTGCCTCAGCTGTTTTAGTCTACTTTGCTGGCATGTCATAATCTTTATAAGCTACCTTATTTTCACGTATAGTTAAAGACATGTGGTCTAGCAGGTCATTGAAGAGCAAGCCCGATTTAATTAGCACTAAGCACTGTTTAGTTATGTGACTTGTTCAGAATTAAACAGTATGCAAATGGAGGCTGATGGAATCCGTCAGATTTCAAGAAGTGGCTTTGTAATAGATTATAGCCTTTTCCTCAGCACTGCCAGATATGTTGAACAGAGTTCTGAAACCTAACACAGGCTTCATGCTAGTCTTTTGTGTATTATTTTTCTTCCTTTCATGACTATCTTTCAAACGTTATGCCAGAAGTGAATACAAAAAACAGTATTTATTGGTAGAAAGGACCATCGGATCCACATAATCTCTCCTTTATCCTATCCAGTGGACAAGCTACAGTTAATTGTTAATGTCTTACATCATAGCAAACTTCTTCAAATATGTTTCATAGATTAATGAATTCCATTATGTTTGTGATTCCACAGCTTCCTGAGGAAGGCCTTTCCATGTAACTACTGTTTTGTGTATGAAGAAATACTTCCTCACCTCACCCATGACCTGTACATCTTCTGTCTTCAAAGCGTACTCCCTTATTCTTGAATCTATCCTTCTCATCCTCTTAAAGATATTACATTGATGGGCTTTGTTAGTTGCCTTGGCGTACTTAATTTATATGTCCGTCTCCCTTCTAGTTTACTTGAGGTTCTTAATTGCCATGTCTCCCTCTCACATCTTTCTTCATAAACTTTCTGTTGAAGGCTATACACAATTTTTGTTGTTTCTTTGCACAGTGTTCATTATATCACTGTCTTACAGAGCTGTGCTTC